>NC_073252.2:22105681-22408712 GCF_029289425.2 Pan paniscus | reverse complement strand
TATTTGGGTTACTATAGCTCTGTAGTACAATCTGAAGTCAGGTAATGTGATTTCTTCAGTTTTATTCTTTTTGCTCAGGATGGCTTTGGCTATCTTGGGCTTTGATTTTACACAAATTTTAGTGTTTCATTATTTTTATGAAGAATGTCATTGGTATTTTGATAGGGATTGCATTGAATCTGTAGAATGCTTTGAGTAGTGTGATTATTTTAACAATATTGATTCTTCCAATCCATGAACATGGGATATCTTCCACTTTTTGTGTCCGCTTCAATTTTTTTCCATCAATGTTTTCTAGTTTTCATTGCAGAGACCTTTCTTTTCTTTGGTTAAGTTTATTTCTGGGTATTATATTTTATACTTGTAGTTATTGTAAATTGAATAACTTTCTTGATCTCATTTTCAGATTGTTTACCGTTGGCATATATAAATGCTACTGATTTTTATTTGCTGATTTTGTATCTTAAAAATTACTGAATTTGTTTATCAGTTCTAATAATTTTTTGGTAGAGTTTTTAGGTTTTTCTAAGATCATATCTACAAACAATAATAATTTGATTTTGTTCTGATTTTAATGCCCTTTTATTTATTTCTCTTTTGTAATTTCTCTAGCCAGGATTTCCTGTAGTATGCTGAATAACAGTAGTGAAAGTACGCATCTTTGTCTTGTTTCAGTTCTTAGAGGAAGGACATTCAATTTCTCTTCATCCAGTATGATAATAGCTGTGATTCTATTGTATATCGCTTTTATTGTGTTGAGGTAGATTCCTTCTATATTCAGCTTTTGTGTGTGTTTTTTTATGTTTTAATTTTTTTTATTATACTTTAAGTTTTAGGGTACATGTGCACATTGTGCAGGTTAGTTACATATGTATACATGTGCCATGCTGGTGCGCTGCACCCACTAACTCATCATCTAGCATTAGGTATATCTCCCAATGCTATCCCTCCCCCCTCCCCCCACCCCACAACAGTCCCCAGAGTGTGATATTCCCCTTCCTGTGTCCATGTGATCTCATTGTTCAATTCCCACCTATGAGTGAGACTATGCGGTGTTTGGTTTTTTGTTCTTGTGATAGTTTACTGAGAATGATGATTTCCAATTTCATCCATGTCCCTACAAAGGACATGAACTCATCATTTTTTATGGCTGCATAGTATTCCATGGTGTATATGTGCCACATTTTCTTAATCCAGTCTATCATTGTTGGACATTTGGGTTGGTTCCAAGTCTTTGCTATTGTGAATAATGCTGCAATAAACATACGTGTGCATGTGTCTTTATAGCAGCATGATTTATAGTCCTTTGGGTATATACTCAGTAATGGGATGGCTGGCTCAAATGGTATTTCCAGTTCTAGATCCTTGAGGAATCGCCACACTGACTTCCACAATAGTTGAACTAGTTTACAATCCCACCAACAGTGTAAAAGTGTTCCTATTTCTCCACATCCTCTCCAGCACCTGTTGTTTCCTGACTTTTTAATGATTGCCATTCTAACTGGTGTGAGATGGTATCTCATTGTGGTTTTGATTTGCATTTCTCTGATGGCCAGTGATGATGAGCATTTTTTCATGTGTTTTTTGGCTGCATAAATGTCTTCCTTTGTGAAGTGTCTGTTCATGTCCTTTGCCCACTTTTTGATGGGGTTGTTTGAATTTTTCTTGTAAATTTGTTTGAGTTCATTGTAGCTTCTGGATATTAGCCCTTTGTCAGATGAGTAGGTTGCGAAAATTTTCTCCCAGTTTATAGGTTGCCTGTTCACTCTGATGGTAGTTTCTTTTGCTGTGTAGAAGCTCTTTAGTTTAATTAGATCCCATTTGTCAATTTTGTCTTTTGTTGCCATTGCTTTTGGTGTTTTAGACATGAAGTCCTTGCCCATGCCTATGTCCTGAATGGTAGTGCCTAGGTTTTCTTCTAGGGTTTTTATGGTTTTAGGTCTAACGTTTAAGTCTTTAACCCATCTTGAATTGACTTTTGTATAAGGTGTAAGGAAGGGATCCGGTTTCAGCTTTCTACATATGGCTAGCCAGTTTTCCCAGCACCATTTATTAAATAGGGAATCCTTTCCCCATTGCTTGTTTTTGTCAGGTTTGTCAAAGATCAGATAGTAGATATGTGGCATTATTTCTGAGGGCTCTGTTCTGTTCCATTGATCTATATCTCTGTTTTGGTACCAGTACCATGCTGTTTTGGTTACTGTAGCCTTGTAGTATAGTTTGAAGTCAGGTAGTGTGATGCCTCCAGCTTTGTTCTTTTGGCTTGGGATTGACTTGGCGATGCGGGCTCTTTTTTGGTTCCATATGAACTTTAAAGTAGTTTTTTCCAATTCTGTGAAGAAAGTCATTGGTAGCTTGATGGGGATGGCATTGAATCTGTAAATTACCTTGGGCAGTATGGCCATTTTCACAATATTGATTCTTCCTACCCATGAGCATGGAATGTTCTTCCATTTGTTTGTATCCTCTTTTATTTCATTGAGCAGTGGTTTGTAGTTCTCCTTGAAGAGGTCCTTCACATCCCTTGTAAGTTGGATTCCTAGGTATTTTATTCTCTTTGAAGCAATTGTGAATGGGAGTTCACTCATGATTTGGCTCTCTGTTTGTCTGTTGTTGGTGTATAAGAATGCTTGTGATTTTTGTACATTGATTTTGTATCCTGAGACTTTGCTGAAGTTGCTTATCAGCTTAAGATTTTGGGCTGAGACCATGGGGTTTTCTAGATATACAATCATGTCGTCTGCAAACAGGGACAATTTGACTTCCTCTTTTCCTAATTGAATACCTTTTATTTCCTTCTCCTGCCTAATTGCCTTGGCCAGAACTTCCAACACTATGTTGAATAGGAGTGGTGAGAGAGGGCATCCCTGTCTTGTGCCAGTTTTCAAAGGGAATGCTTCCAGTTTTTGCCCATTCAGTATGATATTGGCTGTGGGTTTGTCATAGATAACTCTTATTATTTTGAGATACGTCCCATGAATACCTAATTTATTGAGAGTTTTTAGCATGAAGGGTTGTTGAATTTTGTCAAAGGCTTTTTCTGCATCTATTGAGATAATCATGTGGTTTTTGTCTTTGGTTCTGTTTATATGCTGGATTACATTTATTGATTTGCATATATTGAACCAGCCTTGCATCCCAGGGATGAAGCCCACTCGATCATGGTGAATAAGCTTTTGGATGTGCTGCTGGATTCGTTTTGCCAGTATTTTATTGAGGATTTTTGCATCAATGTTCATCAAGGATATTGGTCTAAAATTCTCTTTTTTTGTTGTGTCTCTGCCTGGCTTTGGTATCAGAGTGATGCTGGCCTCATAAAAAGAGTTAGGGAGGATTCCCTCTTTTTCTATTGATTGGAATAGTTTCAGAAGGAATGGTACCAGTTCCTCCTTGTACCTCTGGTAGAATTCGGCTGTGAATCCATCTGGTCCTGGACTCTTTTTGGTTGGTAAGCTATTGATTATTGCCACAATTTCAGATCCTGTTATTGGTCTATTCAGAGATTCAACTTCTTCCTGGTTTAGTCTTGGGAGAGTGTATGTGTCGAGGAATTTATCCATTTCTTCTAGATTTTCTAGTTTATTTGTGTAGAGGTGTTTATAGTATTCTCTGATGGTAGTTTGTATTTCTGTGGGTTCGGTGGTGATATCCCCTTTATCATTTTTTATTGTGTCTATTTGATTCTTCTCTCTTTTTTTCTTTATTAGTCTTGCTAGCGGTCTATCAATTTTGTTGATCCTTTCAAAAAACCAGCTCCTGGATTCATTAATTTTTTGAGGGTTTTTTGTGTCTCTATTTCCTTCAGTTCTGCTCTGATTTCAGTTACTTCTTGCCTTCTGCTAGCTTTTGAATGTGTTTGCTCTTGCTTTTCTAGTTCTTTTAATTGTGATGTAAGGGTGTCAATTTTGGATCTTTCCTGCTTTCTCTTGTGGGCATTTAGTGCTATAAATTTCCCTCTACACACTGCTTTGAATGCATCCCAGAGATTCTGGTATGTTGTGTCTTTGTTCTCGTTGGTTTCAAAGAACATCTTTATTTCTGCCTTCATTTGGTTATGTAGCCAGTAGTCATTCAGGAGCAGGTTGTTCAGTTTCCATGTAGTTGAGTGGTTTTGAGTGAGATTCTTAATCCTGAGTTCTAGTTTGATTGCACTGTGGTCTCAGAGATAGTTTGTTATAATTTCTGTTCTTTTACATTTGCTGAGGAGAGCTTGACTTCCAAGTATGTGGTCAATTTTGGAATAGGTGTGGTGTGGTGCTGAAAAAAATATATATTCTGTTGATTTGGGGTGGAGAGTTCTGTAGATGTCTATTAGGTCCACTTGGTGCAAAGCTGAGTTCAATTCCTGGGTATCCTTGTTGACTTTCTGTCTCATTGATCTGTCTAATGTAGACAGTGGGGTGTTAAAGTCTCCTATTATTAATGTGTGGGAGTCTAAGTCTCTTTGTAGGTCACTCAGGACTTGCTTTATGAATCTTGGTGCTCCTGTATTGGGTGCATATATATTTAGGATAGTTAGCTCTTCTTGTTGAATTGATCCCTTTACCATTATGTAATGGCCTTCTTTGTCTCTTTTGATCTTTGTTGGTTTAAAGTCTGTTTTATCCAAGACTAGGATTGCAACCCCTGCCTTTATTTGTTTTCCATTTGCTTGGTAGATCTTCCTCCATCCTTTTATTTTGAGCCTATGTGTGTCTCTGCAGGTGAGATGGGTTTCCTGAATACAGCACACTGATGGGTCTTGACTCTTTATCCAATTTTCCAGTCTGTGTCTTTTAATTGGAGCATTTAGTCCATTTACACTGAAAGTTAATATTGTTTTGCGTGAATTTGACCCTGTCATTATGACGTTAGCTGGTGATTTTGCTCGTTAGTTGATGCAGTTTCTTCCTAGTCTTGATGGTCTTTACATTTTGGCATGATTTTGCAGCAGCTGGTACTGGTTGTTCCTTTCCATGTTTAGCGCTTCCTTCAGGAGCTCTTTTAGGGCAGGCCTGGTGGTGACAAAATCTCTCAGCATTTGCTTGTCTGTAAAGTATTTTATTTCTCCTTCGCTTATGAAACTTAGTTTGGCTGGATATGAAATTCTGGGTTGAAAATTCTTTCCTTTAAGAATGTTGAATATTGGCCCCCACTCTCTTCTGGCTTGTAGGGTTTCTGCCGAGAGATCCACTGTTAGTCTGATGGGCTTCCCTTTGTGGGTAACCCGACCTTTCTGTCTGGCTGCCCTTAACATTTTTTCCTTCATTTCAACTTTGGTGAATCTGACAATTATGTGTCTTGGAGTTGCTCTTCTCGAGGAGTATCTTTGTGGCATTCTCTGTATTTCCTGAATCTGAACGTTGGCCTGCCTTGCTAGATTGGGGAAGTTCTCCTGGATAATATCCTGCAGAGTGTTTTCCAACTTGGTTCCATTCTCCCCATCACTTTCAGGTACACCAATCGACGTAGATTTTGTTTTTTCACATAGTCCCATATTTCTTGGAGGCTTTGCTCGTTTCTTCTAATTCTTTTTTCTCTAAACTTCCCTTCTCCCTTCATTTCATTCATTTCATCTTCCATCACTGATACCTTTTCTTCCAGTTGATCGCATCAGATCCTGAGGCTTCTGCATTCTTCATGTAGTTCTCGAGCCTTGGTTATCAGCTCCATCAGCTCCTTTAAGCAATTCTCTGTATTGGTTATTCTAGTTATACATTCTTCTAAATTTATTTCAAAGTTTTCAACTTCTTTGCCTTTGGTTTGAATGTCCTCCTGTAGCTCAGAGTAATTTGATCGTCTGAAGCCTTCTTCTCTCAGCTCGTCAAAGTCATTATCCATCCAGCTTTGTTCTGTTGCTGGTGAGGAACTGTGTTCCTTTGGAGGAGGAGAGGTGCTCTGCTTTTTAGAGTTTCCAGTTTTTCTGTTCTGTTTTTTCCCCATCTTTGTGGTTTTATCTACTTTTGGTCTTTGATGATGGTGATGTACAGATGGGTTTTTGGTGTGGATGTCCTTTCTGTTTGTTAGTTTTCCTTCTAACAGACAGGACCTTCAGCTGCAGGTCTGTTGGAATACCCTGCCATGTGAGGTGTCAGTGTGCCCCTGCTGGGGGGTGCCTCCCAGTTAGGCTGCTCTGGAGTCAGGGGTCAGGGACCCACTTGAGGAGGCCGTCTGCCCGTTCTCAGATCTCCAGCTATGTGCTTGGAGAACCACTGCTCTCTTCAAAGCTGTCAGACAGGGACATTTAAGTCTGCAGAGGTTACTGCTGTCTTTTTGTTTGTCTGTGCCCTGCCCCCAGAGGTGGAGCCTACAGAGGCAGGCAGGCCTCCTTGAGCTGTGGTGGGCTCCACCAAGTTTGAGCTTCCCGGCTGCTTTGTTTACTTAAGCAAGCCTGGACAATGGTGGGCGCCCCTCCCCCAGCCTCGCTGCCGCCTTGCAGTTTGATCTCAGACTGCTGTGCTAGCAATCAGTGAGACTCCGTGGGCGTAGGACCCTCCGAGCCAGGTGCAGGATATAATCTCGTGGTGCGCCATTTTTTAAGCCAGTCGGAAAAGCGCAGTATTCGGGTGGGAGTGACCTGATTTTCCAGGTACGTCCGTCACCCCTTTCTTTGACTCGGAAAGGGAACTCCCTGACCCCTTGCGCTTCCCAAGTGAGTCAGTGCCTCGCCCTGCTTCAGCTCGCACACTGTGCACGCACCCACTGACCTGCGCCCACTGTCTGGCACTCCCTAGTGAGATGAACCCCGTACCTCAGATGGAAATGCAGAAATCACCGTCTTCTGCGTCGCTCACGCTGGGAGCTGTAGACCGGAGCTGTTCCTATTTGGCCATCTTGGCTCCTCCCCAGTAGAATGATTTCTGTGTGTTTTTTTTAAATCAAGAAGGGATGTTGAATTTTTTCAAATGCTGTTTCAGCATTAACTGAAATGATCATATAGTTTTTGTCCTTCATTCTGTTGATATGATATATCACATTGGTTATTTTGTGTATGTTGACGCAAGGAACTAATTTATTGAGAGACACACATCTATGAAACTGACACAATGAAAAAAGAGAAAATTTAAATAGCCCTACAACTGTCAAAGAAATTGAGTTCATAATTTGTAAACTTTGCAGAGAGAAACTGTCACATTTAGATAGCTATACTGGGGAATTTAACTAAACATGTAAGTAGAAAATAATCTCATTTTTCCACAAACACTTCCAGAAAATATTAAAACAGAATAAAACTGACAAGACATTGCCAGAATGATCATATGTTACCAACATCCACCATAAACACAGATGGACAGAATATTAGCAAATGAAATCAGTAATATGTAAAAATCATAATAAAACATGACCAAGTAGAGTTTATTCCAAGAATGTAAGATAGTTTCAACATCCAAAAATCAATTAGTCAAACTGTCACTATTTGCTGAGGATATAATTGCATACCTAGAAAACCCTAAAGACTCCTCCAAAAGGCTCATGGAAGTGATAAATTCAGCAAAGTTTCAGGATACAAAATTAATGTATACAAATTAGCAGACTGCTATACACCAATAGTGACAAAGTGGAGAATCAAATAAAAAACTCAATCCCTTTTACAGTAGCTACAAAATAAAATAAAATCAATAAAATACTTAGGAATATATCTAACCAACGAGGCAAAAGGCCTCTACAAGAAAACTACAAAACACCACTCAAAGAAATCACAGATGACACAAACAAATGAAAACACATCCCATGCTAATGGATGAATAGAATCAATATTGTGAAAATGACCATACTGTCAAAGCAATCTACAAATTCAGTGTAATTCCCATCAAAATACCACCACCATTCTTCACAGAATTGTAAAAAAAATCCTAAAATTTATATGGAACCAAAAGAGTCCACATAGCCAAAGCAAGACTACACAAAAAGAATAAATCTGGAGTCATGACATTACCTGATTTCAAACTATACTATAAGGCCATAGTCACCAGAACAGCATGGTACTGGTATAAAAATAGGCACATAGACCAATGGAACAGAATAGAGAACTCAATAATAAAGTCAATTACTTACAGCCAACTGATCTTCAACAAAGCAAACAATAACATATAGTGGAGAAAGGACACCCTATTCAAATGGTGCTTGGATAATTGGCAAGCCACATGTAGAAGAATGAAACTAGATCCTCATCTCTCACCTTATACAAAAATCAACTCAAGATGTATCAAGGACATAAATCTAAGACCTGAAACCATAAAAATTGCAGAAGATAACATTAGAAAAGCCTTTCTAGACATGGGCTTAGGCAAAGACTTCATGACCAAGAACCCAAAAGCAAATGCAACAAAAACAAAGATCAATACATGGGACTTAATTAAACTAAGAAGCTTCTGCACAGCAAAAGAAACAATCAGCAGAGTAAACAGACAACCCACGGAGTGAGAGCAAATCTTTGCAATCGATATGTCTGACAAAGGACTAATATCCTGAATCTACAAGAAACTCAAACAAATCAGCAAGCAAAAACAAACAGTCTCCTCAAAAAGTGGGCTAAGAACATGAAGAAAATACTCAAAATATATAAATGGCCAAGCAATATCTAGAAAAATGCTCAACATCACTAATTATCAGGGAAATGCAAATAAAAACCGCAGTGTGATACCACCTTACTCCTGCAAGAGTGGCCATAATCAAAAAATAAAAAATAATAGATGTTGGTGGGGGTGTGGTGAAAAGGGAAGACTTTTACACTGCTGGTGGGAATGTAAACTAGTACAACCATTATAGAAAACAGTGTGGAGATACCTTAAAGAACTAAAAGTAGAAATACCATTTGATCCAGCAATCCCACTACTGGGTATCTACCCAGAGGAAAAGAAGTCATTATACAAAAAAGATACTTGCACATGCATGTTTATAGCAGCACAGTTCGCAATTGCAAAGATATGGAAGCAGCCCAAATGCCCATCAATAAATGAATGAATAACAAAATTGTGATAGACCAATGTGCCTATGTATACCATGGAATACTACTCAACTATAAAAAGGAAAAAAATAATGGCATTCTCAGCTACCTGGATGGGATTCGAGATCATTATTCTAAGTGAAATAACTCAGGAATGGAAAACCAAACATCCTATGTTCTCACTCATAAATGGGAGCTAAGCTATGAGTATGCACAGGTGTAAGAATGATACAATGGACTTTGGTGGCTCTGGAGAAATGGTGGGAGGGGTGTGAGGGATAAAAGACTACAAATTGGGTACAGTGTATACTGCTTGGGTGATGGGTGCACTAAAATCTCAGAAATCACCACTAAAGAACTTATTCATGTAACTAAACACCACGTGTTCCCCAAAATAAAAAAGAAAAAAGAAAAACTTATTTGTGTAACTAAACACCACCTGTTCCCCTATGGGAAAATTTTTTAAAAAATTAATTCGTATAGTATACCAAAGTAACAGAAAAAAAGATAAAAATCTTATGATCATATTGATAGATGCAAGAATATTTGACAAAGTTTGAAGCACACATTCATGATAGCAATCTGTCAGCAAAGTAGAAACAAGGAATTTCCTCGATCTGATAAATGGCCTCTTCACTAAACTTTTAGCCAAAATAATTCTTAATGGTCAAACTTTTAACCCCTTTCTCATATGTTCTAGAAGTAGGCAAACACATCTAATCTCACCAGTTCTATTCAAAATTGTACTTCAAATCCTAGCCAGTGAAGGGCAAGAAAATTGCCTCAAAGGCATAAGGATTAGGAAGGGAAAAATAATATCCTGTCTTCATTCTCAGCTGATATAATTTTCTATGTAGAAAATCCCAAGGAATTTATAAATAAACCATAAAACTAAGTAAATTTAGCAACATCACAAGATTCAAAAATATACTGTATTTCTATTTATTATTAGTGAATAATTGGAAAGGAAAATTTAAAGTAATGCAATTATAATACAAAAACAAAATACTTAACAAATAAATATAGTGACAGATATGCAAGACTTCTAAACTGAAAATTACATGACAATCATGAGCAAATATATTATAAAAATGGACTGGAGGATTCAATAGTGTTAAGATGTCATTATCCCCAGAATGTTCTATATAGTCAAACTCAATCAAAATCTTAGCAAGCTTTCTGGTAGAAATTGACAAGGTAATTTTAAGAATAATATGGGAGTGAAAAAAACCTAAAATAACTGGACAATTTTGGAAAAAAAGCAACATTTTATGACTTACATTGTCCAATTTCCAGAATTACTATGAAACTATAGTAATCTAAAAAGTGTAGTGCTGGCGTATGTGTAAAGAAAAAGACCAGTGAAAAACTACAAAGGCTAGAAATAGACCTTCCCAAACAGAGTGACTTGATTTACTACAGTGATGTCAAAGCAATTCAATGGGCAAAGAAACACTGTTCGCCAAATGTGGCTGGAAAAACTGGATAGCCACATGGAAGAAAATAGACATGGACGCCTACCTCACATTTTACACAAAAATAAATTCAGTTTGAATCACATACATAAACATAAAAGCTAGAACCATTAAGCTTCTAGGAAAAGCCAGGAGATTATACTTGTGACCTTGGCGTAGGCAAAGCATTTTGACAGGTTACAGAAAATAGTAACTATAAAAGGAAAAAAATTGATAAACTAAACTACATGAAAATTAATAACTTCAACTCATCAAAACACATCATTAAGAAAATGCATAAAAACCCCATTGGCTAAGAGAATATATTTGCAATACATCTATCTGAAAAAGGACTTATATTCAGAATATAAAGGACTCCTACAAACAACCCAACTTTAAACTAAATAAAATACTTAAATTGTTCTCAAAGGAAAATATACAAATGGCCAATAAGCACATGAAAATGTGGTCAATATTGTAATAATCAGGTGTATTAGTCAGCTCACACTGCAAATAAAGACATACCCAAGAATGGGTAATTTATAAAGGAAAGAGGTTTAATTGACTCACAGTTTCATATGGCTGGGGAGGCCTCATAATCATGGCAGAAGGTGAAGGAGGAGCAAAGTCATGTCTTACATGGCGGCAGGCAAAAAGAGCTTGTGCAGGGCAACTCCTCTTTATAAAACCATCAGATCTTATGAGACTTATTCACTGTCATGAGAACAGCATGGGAAAGACCCATCCCCATGATTCAATTACCTCCCGCCAGGTGCCTTCCACAAACCATATCATCAGGAAAATTAAAATTAAAACCACAGTGATATACCTCTGTACTTCATCTGGAATTATTACATTAAAAACACTGAGGAGTCTTAATATTTTTAAGGGTATGAAGGAACTAGAACTCTCAAACATTGTTGGTGGAACAATGGTGGTACAACCACCTTGAAAATAGTTTGAAAGTTTCTTTTAAGCTTAAATACCCACCTAATCTATGTTCTATCACTATTACTATTAAATATCTAGCTGAGAGAAATGAAAACATATCAATAAAAAGGCTTGTGCCAAAATGTTTATAGCAGCTTTGCAATAACCAAGAAATGAAAACAATGTGGTGTTCATTAAAAGGAGGATGAATCAGAAAACTGTGGCATATTCATACAATGCAGCAATAAAACTGAATAACCTACTGATACAGTAACATGGCTGAATCTCAAAACATGCTAAATGATAGAAGACAGATACAAAGTTGTAGTTACTGCATAACTTTATTTATGAGGCATTTTAGAATAGGCAAAACTGATCTGTTGTGGTAGAAGTAAGAAGTGGGGTACCCTCTGGAGGAAGAGAATTTACTTTGAAGTGGCATGAGAGGATTTGTTTGGCTAATGAAATTATTTTTATATCTGAGTAGGGTTGTGGGTTACACAGTTTAGGCATTTGTCAAAACTCATGGAACCATTCAGCCAAGTCCTGTGCATTTTACTGCATGAAAATTATATCTCGACTTTTTTCAAAAAAGAAAAAAAATTATAATATAGCATTTATGAATTAAAATAATCCCTTTATGTAAAAGTATTATATTGGATTGGTCAAGATTCATGATTGCAAACAACAGAAAGACTCTTGCTAGGGTATTATTTAAGGATATTTAGTAGTGTGTGGAATATTCAGAAAGGTCAGGGAATTAGGCTTGCATACCCCCAAGTCAGGAACAAAACAAAAGGAGTATCACCCAGCCACACCATGAGACATTTCTAGGAGAAGTTCTACCTCTGCTGACATCTGCTACTTGGAACTTACTATGCCAGGATAGAACCTGCATCAGTGCTACTCCAGAGAACCAGATGTCTTTACCACTATAGTTGCAAGAAGATATCATTTCCTTATGTGAGGCTGCCATCTCATGTTGCTCACTTTCCTGTTTCAAGGTTTGTAGAGTAGAATCATCTCACTGGAACACGTGGAACCCTCACAGTAAAAGAACTGGGAAATATGTGTTCTGGTTTCCAAAGAATAGGCAATGATATGGTTTGGCTCTGTGTCCTCACCCAAATCTGTTGTTGAATTGTAATTCCCAATATTGGATGTGACTGAACCATGAGGGTGGTTTCTAAAGGTTTAGCACTATCCCTCTAGTGCTGTCTCTTGACAGAGTTCTAATGAAACCTGGTTGTTTGACCAATGCGTAGCACCTCCGCCTTCGCTCTCTTCCTCCTGCTCCTGCCTTGTGGACGTACTTCCTTCCCCTTTGCCTTCCTCTATGATTGTAAGTTTCCTGATGCCTCCCCAGAAGCAGAAGCCTGAACAGCCTGCAGAACCATGAGCTGATTAAATCTTTTTTCTATATAAATTATTCAGTCTCAGGTATGTCTTTATAGCAGTGTGAGAATGAACTAATATAGGCAGATAAGGTACAATATGGTACAATCCTAAATGGGGATAGGAGTGAGTGGTGAGTGAGCTGATCTAATTTATCTACCATAGTTCAACCCTTTCAGTATGTTGACTAGATATATTCTTTTCCATGTGCACAGTTTCAAACAACAAGTATAGTACAACGTACTCCACTGAACAGATTGAAAAATCCTTTACAGAAATAAAGTTGTACTCAGTGTATGTTTTCCAGAGGGAAGATGCAATGTCTTGTCAGTCACGACATTCAACACTGGCTGGCGTTCTTTCTTACCTTAACTGAATCAAAGCCCTGCATTAGCATTTTATAACTTATAGACTAAGTAATAAAGTTAACCATGACCAATATACTCCAAAAATACAGCACCAAGAAGAAATTCAGTACTGCAATTGGTCATGAGGCCATTGGTGCTTATAATGCCCTTCCTTGACTATGCATTTCATGTTTTATTTTTCTTTACAAACACCTTGGCTGGTTGGGTTTTTTCACCTGGTGGGATGGATGAATCTTGCAACTCTAAGGTATTAGAACCTTTGATGGACTCTGTATATGGGGTTGCTTTGTCTTACATTAACGTTTTTCACTGGACATGGGAACACTAAAAGATACTTAGAATTATCCCTAATAGTCTAGAATATTCTTCCTAACTCTCATTATATAGGGTCAATTTTTCATTCATAATTATGATTAATAACGCTGTCCATCTAGAAACATAAGGATCTCATAATGGCCATTGACAGTCCCATATTTAATGTAATGAAAGAATTACTCTCTTGGGCACTCAGACCTACAAATGAACAGAGCGTAGTTTCCTAGAGATCATATATATATATACATACCATTTTTTTTGTAAGTAGGCCAAATTAAACATGTGTAACAATGCAAGTTGCCATGCCTAATTGCACCCCTTAGTTCTATGAGAGACACACTGCCATGTATTTGCTAGTCCATTGCATTGTTCTTTAAGATTTGTTTCTCCTCAGTAAACCCAAGGATGTTGCTAACAAAGTATAACCAAGAAAAAGACACTTTGCATTTCCTGTGCTCTCACTCTGCTACCATGTGGCAGGTTCATCACCCTAGGATGGGATATCATATCAGACTTAGAAATGGTCATTGTTGACACGAATGAGAATGAGCTCTTCATGATCAGTCAGATGTGGTGAGAAGTTCATGTTCTATACATGAACATTGCCCATACTTCCACCTTGGTCACTTTGTTCATGAATACTTAGAGTAATCACTGCTATGGCTTTGGAAAGAGGTTAAATGAATCCACAGAAGATAACATTTTTTAAACCTTACATGTAAGAACTTCCTCTGCTCTCCTCCCTAACAGTGGGAGCCCTGTGGTAAACATTGATAAAGACATGCATATTCTTATGCTCTGAACTAATTTCTAGTGGTTCATCCACGTATTTCTTTTCCAAATCTTATCAAATTTCAAGTCTTTTTTTTTTTTTTTCTAAGACTATGTTACTAGCCAATTCACGTAGCCACCACTCATGAATTGTAGAGACTCATCTCAGGCCTTCACTCCTCGATGAACAGGGAAGATGAGATGGACTGCTCATAGTTTTATAAACTAGGAGCATTTCCTACTTAATTGTCCTTCAGGGACTCATTTGAGTATCACCGCATTATACTTTCAGCTCAACATATTATGAAGAACCTTCTGCAAGTCAGCTTTTTCCTTGGTCAGTCAGTCTATAATTAGGATTTGTTCATGAGAGCATAGGTGCAGATTAAGGAAGACGTGACAGTACCTTAGGGCTAGGCATATTGGGAGTGAGAGCCATTTTTGAAAATTATTAAAACTTGTACCTCCAAGGATCTGCTCATGCTACATCTTGTATATTCAGCTACCACTTGACCATAGAATACTTCTGGGCACACCTGATCATATGCTTTCTTTCATCAAGCAAAAATAATTTATGATGGATAGCTTAGGGTACACAGCTACATATTTTTTCATTGTTAGGTGTTCACTCTCTACAAAGCTCCTATAGCAAGCCAAGAACTATTTCTAAAACAAAGAATTACTACCTGCCAAAAAGGGCATAGATGTTTTCTCAGACCGACGGTGGTTCTCTTTCTAAGGCTCGTAATAGGCTCCATAGAACATTCTTGTCAACCACAGACATTTTAGGCACAATTATATCTACTAAATCATTAGAGCCGAAGGGCAAAGCTGCTTGAACTGAAGTTCACAATCCTCTGTGGAACCTGTAAGCCATATGAGTAACTCAGTAAGTGAAAGCAGTACAACTGCATGAGGTGTGTGATGTTTCCAAAATTCAAAGACTACCAAATACTGTCCTTTCTTAATGGTTAAAAAATGTGAAATGCTACAACTTTTCTTTCAATTTGGAGAGGATATGTTGCCATGACCTAGACCACTGTTCATGAACAAAGATATGGGAATTCAATGAGGAGCTTTTACCCTTTGTTTAATATACTAGAGTTTTGTTTGTTTACAGCCGTGTGCCACATAACAACATTGCAGTCAGCAATAGACTGCATACACAATGATGGTCCCATAAAATTATAGTAGAGCTGAAAAATTCCTATTAACTAGTGATGCTGTAGCCATAGTAATGTTGTATTGCAATACATTACTCACATGTTTGAGGTGATCCTGGTGTAAACAAACCTACTGCACTGCCAGGCATATAAAAGCATAGCACATACAATTAGGCACAGTATGTAATACTTGAAAATGATAATAAATTACTATTTACTGATTTTCGTGTTTACTATGCTTTTTATCACTATTTTATAGTGTACTCCTTCTATTTATTAAAAAAAATTGTAAAACAGCCTCAGGTGGTCCTTCAGAAGCAGGTCTTCTTCCAGAAGAAGTCATTGCTATAGAGGATATGACAGCTTCATGCATGTTATTGCCCCTGAAGATCTTCCAGTGGAACAAAATGTGGAGATGGAAGAAAGTGATATTGATGACCCTGACCCTGTGTAGGCCTAGGCTAATGTGTGTGTTTGGGTCTTAGTTTTTAACACAAATTTAAAAAGTAAACAATCAATATTTTTAAAAATAGAAAAAAGTGTTATGGAAAAAAGATAGGAAACAGAAAATATTTTTGTACAGCTGTACAATGTGTTTGTGTTTCAACCTAAGTGTTATTACAGAAGAGTCAGAGTTAAAAAAATAAAAAGTGTATAAAATAAAAATGTTACAGTAAGTGAAGTTTAATTTGTTATTGAAGAAAGAAAAATATTTTTACAAATTTAGTGTAACCTAAGTGTACCATGTGTATAAAGTCTACAGTAGTATACAGTAATATCATAGGCCTTCATATTCACTTACTGCTCACTCATTGACTCACCCAGAGCAACTTGCAGTCCAGCAAGCTCTGTTCATGGTAAGTGCCCTATTCAGGTGTATCATTTTTCATATTTTATGCTGTATTTATTTCTACATTTAGTTATGTTTAGATACACAAATACCCTTGCATTCCAATTGCCTGCAGTATTCAGTACAGTCACCTGATGCACAGGTTTGAAGCATAGGAACACTAGGCTATACTATACAGCCTAGGGGTGCAGTAGGCTACACCATCTAGGTTTGTGTAAGTATACTCTAGGATGTTCACACAATGATGAAATTGCCTATGGACATAATTTTTCAGAACATCAGCCCATCATTAAGCAACACATGACTGAATTTGCTTTTGTCATACAGAGGAACTAGAATCTTAGTGGACTACCATATCTATCATTCCTAGAAATGATACCACCTTGTTGCACAGCTCCAGGGAATACCATTAACCTGATGATAGCCACTGCATCATGCAAAGATCCCTGATGGTCAAGCTACCATCTTTACTTCCTGGGCCCTGCCACAAATTATTGCTAGCTGTTTCATCTTGCCTCAGCTGGTTAAGTGCCACCCAGAGATATCATCATTTTGATTACAATGAGGGGGCCCGTTCAATGGCAGTGCCTCCTCCCTTTATCCAAAGTACACCTGCTTTTCTAAGAGGGTGGTGCTCTGCTCATCAATGTACTTCCCAGTCTTGTAGTGAAGAGAATGTTCTCTTTGATCTCTCGGGGGATATAAAGTGTGAGTAAATGGCTCACATATAATAGATTAACTACACAAATTCAATGTCTTTAAATCTATTTATTTCATTTTTTGCATGATCACAGGAATTCTAATGTCTTGATTTCACTTAGTCTACTCCCCAGTTGAATACAGATTTTAGCCAACCAACAAGACCAACAACCAGAACCATGAGTTGCTCCACCCAGCACATTGAGTGCAGAATTTTGGGCAAAAGTATTTATATCAATAAATTAAGCCCAGTCTAAAATACTTACTGTATCTCCCTTAGAATCTGTCCTTACATAATTATCCATGCTTTTTGTTGACACATATTAGCAAAACCTTGGAGTGTTTTGGTGTGCAAGTCTTCTTATCTCAGGTTTCACTTTGTAATCCCTTATTCCTTAACCCCAGGAACGCTAGAATCTGCCTCTACATTTAGGCTTAGAGGCAATGACAGTTGGTAGATGTTAGATAAGAGTTAATGACAAGAATCAGCTCCAAAAGGGGAGGTTTCTGACAGCAAAGGAGTTTCAGCAGAATTGGGAGGTTTAAGGTATAAAAAGTTATCCAAATCATTGCAGATGTTCTTCTTCCAATTTTCAGAGTGTCATTATTTCCCAATCAATACCCTAATTCTCATGTAGGAGGCCTGGCTAAGAATTTAACCTATATTGTATTTCAGTAATCTGAAAGATCACATTTTGGATCTGATTATAGTCTCCATCAAATCAGCAGCAATAAGAGGTAATGTACTCTTATAATAAGAGCAATGTACTCTTAGGACAGTTATAGAAACTCCTTAGTTCCGTGACTGCATTTTAAGAATTTAAAACCACATGTTTATGCTTTAAATTTTAACATCCTCCTACACAGTTATGAATTACCAGTCTATTCTGTACACTTCATGATGATGTTTGTTATTCGGCACCCCTGTGCCATAGCCTTGCCTTCCACGGACAGTGCATTGCAGGAAGCCACAAATGATTATTCCAAGTAACAATCTGTCACTCTGTGCAATGGGCAGCCACTGTTACATTCTCTAATGACAATGGATACCCACTGTCTTCAAATTTAATTAGGTCAGTACCAACCTGAGATCTCCCTTTTCTTGAGTGTGTGTTACCGACAACCACTTATTTTAATAATTAACCTATTTGCTAGGATATCTAGTTAGAAACAATACAATTCGTTCTTGTTAGTTTAATAGGATTTTTTTTTACAGGTTATCTTATTACAAATAAGTGAACTTCAGAATTGTATTTCATGGGGATGGTGCTGGAGAAGATAGGGAATATAGCACAGATGCCTTGTAACCAGAAAAACATATCAAAGAAACACATCTTTCAAACACAATGAGTATCCATTGTCATTAGAGAATGCAACAGGGGTCACCCATTGTGCAGAATGGCAAAATAATTACTTGGAATAATCATTTGCAGTTTCCTTCAAGGTAGTGTCTACTGAAGGCAAGACTTTGGTACAGGGGCTGCTGAGTAACACCATCATCAATACCACAGGACTGTTCTAGCAGGAACTCCTCTGTGTCACTGTCTTCCCGCTACATCCATATTTTCACAGACCAAACACTAGAACCTCCACCTTCACTGTCTCAAAACAATCAAGCATTTCTGCCATGAGTCTCTCCAAGTAATGACATCACATCACTTTACTCTCTTCCACTAAATCTCATCTAACCGACATGCAGAGCTGTATTAGTCCATTCTCACACTGCTAAAAGATACTACCTAAGATTGGGTAATTTATAAACAAAAGAAGTTTAATTGACTCACAGTTCTGCATGGTTGGAAGGTCTCAGGAAACTTACAACCATGGCAGAAGGCAAAGGGAAAAGAAGGCACATCTTACATGGTGGCAGGAGAGAGAGAGAGAAGGAGGAAGCACCAGACACTTATCAAACAACCAGATTTCATGAGAACCCACTCACTATCACGTGAACAGCAAGGGGGAAATCTGCCCCCATGATCCAATCACCTCCCAGTAGGTCCTTCCCTCAACATGTGGTGATTACAACTCAAGATGATATTTGGGGGGACACAGAGCCTGAAAAGACAAGAAGTAAAATGATGTCTTTTATTTTTCAAACACTACGAATTAGTGTGTTTGAAAAATACACACTAATAGTGTGTTTGAAAAGTACACAATAATTAGATTGACATTTATATGTAACAACCCACTAAACCCACTCTTCCAGAGCCAAACGACCCATATGTCACTATTGCAGTCCGTTTTCCCACTAACGGTTTATAGATTGATGGATTGATTCAACAAATAACAATACATTACTAATACATGTTTATTACTGTGCTAGGTTCTGGAGACACAAAAATGAATGAGGTATGGTGGCTTTCCTCTAGGAATATGCTGTCTAGAAACAGGGATAGATAAACAAAGAAGTGTAATAAAGAGTTATCAGTGCCAAGATTGGCCTGTATACGTTGAGTTCACAATATATGTACATGGGATTCATAATATATGCATACATCAGTTCACAATAGAAATGGTACAATTTCTACTAAAAGGAAGAAATGGAGAATTATGACAAACATCAAAGAGGTGGTCAGTTACTTTGAACTTAACCTTGAAAAGCAAATGCATATTTAATATATGGACAAAGGAAGGTGAGAGAACAGCATGAATAATGCATCCTACCTCGGCAGAACCCACTTCAGCATTACACATTACTTTATGATTCTTCTCATTGGTGTCTTTCATGGAGTAGTTAAGATTTATAATTATCACAATTTATTCTCAGAGAAGATCACTGAGCCATTGAGGCAGAATTTGGGATATGAAATATCCTCATAAACATACTACAAATAATTAGAGAGATAGACTAGAGTAAATCTAAGAGTTTGCAGTCTGCAGCCAAGCATAATTGGTTTAGATTCTGGTCCCACAACATATATTTAATCCAGGGAAAATAATTTAGTTATTCTAAACCTCAGTTTCTCACCAATAATTCTAAATAATAGTTCTAAACCAACATTTCCCATAGAATGTGTATCCAAACAGTATAGCCTCTTAAGGTTGAGATTATTTAACAAGATAATGTCTATAGGAATCCACCTGGTTAATTTCTGATTTATAAAAAGTACTCAAATATTAGCTAATATAATTAGGCTTTATTTGACTTAGCCTTTTACTGTGTGATTCTGGACATATCCAGCATATCCTATGCTATCTATTTCTCCATGGAAATTTAATCAACACCAGACAACACTTATGATTAATTAATAAAACAGGTTACTTGAAAACCACAAAATCCTCCAGATCACCATGTGTTTTTAAAATAATAATATTGCTTGAACTGATAGATTCATTGTAACGTCATTTTCAATGACACGCAAGGAGTAGATTACTTAGGGAAAATACAAACCTCACGTTCACTGGCACGCAAACAGACTGTATAGGCAGCAGTTATGTTGAAAACTTGATCAACTCAGCAGGAGAAAAAAAACATTCAGCATGTAATTAGCTCAAAGTGTTGAGCTCTCTTTTCTATTTTTTACCTGGATGTGCTGGAGTCTTGCATGAACTGCTCATAGTTACTACAGTCAATGCCATGGCCATGAAAGAAACCACTAACTGTACCAGTGTACCAACTAAAATGTATCTCAAGGCATAAAAAAGGGAGGTAGTATGAATAATATGCAAGAAAATGGACTGTCACATGTTTCAGTATATCTTAGTGAAGAAGCAATAGAACTTACTGGTAAATGGTGAAGACACTGGGAACAACAAGAATGCCTGGTTTGCAATGCCAGCTCATCCATTTATTACCTATATGAACTTAGACAAGCTTAATTTCTCTTTGTCTTAATTTTCTCTACCATAAAATTGGAATAATAGGACCTCACAGGACTAAAGAAATCAGTACATTCAGAGTGCTTCGAATAGTGTCTGGCTTATACAAAGTGGCTTTCAATAAACATTAATTATTTTTATGCTTAAGATCACTAATCATCAGGGAAATGCAAATCAGGACCACAATGTAATATTACCTGACACCTGTTAGAATGCGTATTTTTTTTTTAAAAGACAACAGATAGCAAATTTTGACAAGGATATGGAGAAAAGAGAATCCTTGTATATTGTTGGTGGTAATGTAAATGAGAATATGGGAATAAATGTGGAAAACAGTATAAAGATTTCTCAAAAACTAAAAATAGAATCAACTTATGTTCCAGAAATCCCATTTCTGGGTATATATCCAAAGGAAATGAAATAAGCATCTTGAAGAGATATCTGCACCCTCATGTTCACTGCAGCGTTATTCAGAATAGCCGAGATAAACAATCCACCTAAATGGGGGGTGGGAAAAATGGGCATATATTGTTTTAAGAGTACAAAGTTAAATCCCACATATATTTGACATCGCCCCAATTCCCCATGATGATGCAGGGGCTCCTCCACTGCCTTGTAAAATCCAAGGCAGATTTCTCCCAGCTCATTCATTTCTCTGTCCTTTCCTATGATGTCCTCAAAACTTACCTGTTCAAGGTTTTATCTCCATTCTTGGACTTTTTGAACAGTTGGAACTCTATTGATGAAATTAATCTACAGAAGTTGATAATGTCGATGTAAGAATAGTGCAATAATGTATCTCTCTAGATTAGGTGTTTTCTATTATAATGGGGGATACAGTGCCTGTAACTAAAATAACTCATAATGGTTGTTTTAGACTGTTGGGGAAATGATTTTGGAAGAAATATTTATTTAGACCTCCTCAAATCATTTAAACTGCTGTGAAACCTTTGTTCTGATGGATAAAATTACGAGGAAGAAAAGGAGAAAGAATCCAGCCCTCTAGTAGTAGGTATTTTACATAACAGTTAATGACTCTTAAGTCCTTTTTTTTTCTTTTGAGACTGAGTTTCGCTCTTGTCGCCTAGGCTGGAGTGCAATGGCGCGATTTCGGCTCACTGCAACCTCCGCCTCCAGGGTTCAAGTGATTCTCGTATCTCAGCCTCCCGAGTAGCTGTGATTACAGGCACGCGCCACCACGCCCAACTAATTATTGTATTTTTAGTAGAGACAGGGTTTCATCATGTTGGCCAGGCTGGTCTCGAACCCCTAACCTCATGCCATCCGCCCTCTTCGGCCTCCCAAAGTGCTGAAATTACAGTCGTGAGCCACGGTGCCCAGCCTCTTAAGTCCTTTTTAAGTTCCACACTACTGTATATACGTTAGCTCATTTAATTCTCACAACTGTATAGAATAGGTAACGTTAATAGTCTTATTTATGAATGAGGAAATAAGAGACACACTAAGTGAGGTCACACTGCTAGTCATACAGCAAAGCAAAATTCAAAACCAGGCATTCTAGGTTGGAAGCCTACTCACTTTACTAGTCTGCAGTACCACCCACCATGAAGCAGCTCATTCAGTCACTACAAAAGCCATGAACCATGTCAGTATTCGTTCTACTTAATGGGAAAAATATTTGCCCAAGGTCCCTCAACAAGGAAATAGAATTGGGATTCAATTTTAGTCCTGCCTGTTCCCAAAGGCTGTGTCATTTCCACTATACAAAGCAGCTTCTATGTGGCTCTCAAGTTCCCTTTGCAGCTTTAATTTCTCTTACACCGATTTCCTTGCAATAGAGTTGATATATACTAGGCACCTCAGGCAAAGAGGCACAGGTATTTGGCATTTGCTTTTCTCATGATGTCTAGCTGAGGGTGGGGTCTAACTCTTCAGGAATATATTCCACTGTGCTTTCAACAAAACTAGTAATTGTGGCATCTTCTAGCATTTAGGCTGCCTAATGGCTAACTTAAAAAGCTAAAGGTGACTTTACTCAGATAAAGTAATTCTGTCTGCACTCCTCTATAGTAATTCAATGTCTTGTAATTCTGTACACCATTAAGGAGCAATTAAAAGCAAGCATGCTAGGTTTCAATTCTCTAAACCTCGCAATGCAAAGTCACAGATCCTGAGTCCCATTTCATTTGTTTTTAGAGGCAATGCAATCAGGACACGAATCTTTCTTATTTCTTTCCCCATTTCCCATTATCCTTCATATCCCTCTTGCCATCTAAGGGACATATGTCCCCTTGACAATCCTTCAGAGAAAAAGAATTTAGCATGAAACAGACGTGGAGTGTGGGAAGGGGGTGGAATTGAAAATAATGACAACAGCATACTCAAGAGAGATCCTGATTTCCACCTGATTTCCAGAAAGACACCCTCCTCCTGAATTCTTTTTCTTTGGCTGCTAACTACAAGTGACTGAATTAGCCTTTCATAACACTGAGGGAAGGGGCTGAAACAGAAAAAAAAAAAAAAAGCCCTGAGAGGAAAATTCATTGGAAGAAGCATAAATGACAATGATGTATACTAGATTTTTTTTTTTTTTTCTGAGAGCAGGTTTTATTAGAAAAAAGAAGAGGGGAGCTCGCCTCTTTGAACGCCTCTCTCCCTCCCACCAGCATTGGGATAAGCTCTTGACAGACATTAACCTTCACCAGGCTCCTGTGAGCTAGGTATTTACCATCTGGATTTCAGTTGATGAAATCAAAGAGGCTCGATTACTTGCCTCGGGGCGTGAAGTTAGAGAGGAACATCAGGCCTGACTCTAAAAGCTGGTATCTCTTTGGAGGTCATCAACCCGACAGTTAACAACTTGATTAACAAATACGTTTTGAGCATGATGCTGAGACTGGAGATAGAATAAGGTCTACGATGTGAATGCTGCCCTCTGTTGGAGGAGGGTAGAACTTACCCCTTGCTTTCTGTTTGTATTTGCAGCGACCTCTGTTAGAGTAACACAATTGGCCTCCTGTGTCGTCCTTCCTGGTCATTCCCCCAGGGCAGGAGACGGGCCCCAATAATTGGTAAGTTAGGAAACAAAGTATTGAACGCAGTGTAGCCCTCTTTCAGAATTCTGCTTTGGGGACTGTCTGCTGGCAGAGAAGCTATACCCTTTCTCATTCACTCTAATTTTAGGCTTAAAAGCCTTTCCCCTGTGAGCAGGTTGGGTCTCCAGTTCCATCGCTGAAGTATGAGTAGTTTTTCTTTTTCTTTTCTTTTAATTAATTAATTTATTTTTTATTATACTTTAAGTTCTAGGGTACATGTGCACAATGAACAGGTTTGTTACATATGTATACATGTGCCATGTTGGTGTGCCGCACCCGTTAACTCATCATTTACATTAGTTATATCTCCTAATGCTGTCCCTCCCCCCTCTCCCCATCCTACGACAGGGCCCAGTGTGTGATGTTCCCCACCCTGTGTCCAAGTGTTCTCATTGTTCAATTCCCACCTATGAGTGAGAACACGTGGTGTTTGGTTTTCTGTCCTTGCAATAGTTTGCTCAGAATGATGGTTTCCAGCTTCATCCATGTCCCTACAAAGGACATTAACTTATCCTTTTTTGTGGCTGCATAGTATTCCATGGTGTATATGTGCCACATTTTCTTAATCCAGTCTATCATTGTTGGACATTTGGGTTGGTTCCAAGTCTTTGCTGTTGTGAATAGTGCCACAATAAACATACGTGTGCATGTGTCTTTGTAGCAGCATGATTTATAATCCTTTGGGTATATACCCAGTAATGGGATGGCTGGGTCAAATGGTATTTCTGGCTGTAGATCCTTGAGGAATCACCACACTGTCTTCCACAATGGCTGAACTAGTTTACAGTCCCACCAACAGTGTAAAAGCGTTCCTATTTCTCCACATCCTCGCCAGCATCTGTTGTTTCCTGACTTTTTAATGATCGCCATTCTAACTGGTGTGAGATGGTATCTCATTGTGGTTTTGATTTGCATTTCTCTGATAGCCAGTGATGATGAGCATTTTTTCATGTGTCTGTTGGCTGCATAAATAAATGTCTTCTTTTGAGAAGTGTCTGTTCATATCCTTTGCCCACTTTTTGATGGGGTTGTTTGATTTTTTCTTGTAAATTTGTTTGAGTTCATTGTAGATTCTGGATATTAGCCCTTTGTCAGATGAGTAGATTGCAAAATTTTTTTCCCATTCTGTAGGTTGCCTGTTCACTCTGATGGCAGTTTCTTTTGCTGTGCAGAAGCTCTTTAGTTTAATTAGATCCCATTTGTCTATTGTGGCTTTTGTGGCCATTGCTTTTGGTATTTTAGTCATGAAGTCCTTGCCCATGCCTATGTCCTAAATGGTATTGCCTAAGTTTTCTTCTAGGGTTTTTATGGTTTTAGGTCTAACATTTAAGTCTTTGATCCATCTTGAATTAATTTTTGTATAAGATGTAAGGAAGGGATCCAGTTTCAACTTTCTACATATGGCTAGCCAGTTTTCCCAGCACCATTTATTAAATAGGGAATCCTTTCCCCATTTCTTGTTTTTGTCAGGTTTGTCAAAGATCAGATGGTTGTAGATGTGTGGTTTTATTGCTGAGGGCTCTGTTCTGTTCCATCGGTCTATATCTCTGTTTTGGTACCAGTACCATGCTGTTTTGGTTACTGTAGACTTGTATAGTTTGAAGTCAGGTAGCATGTTGCCTCCAACTTTGTTCGTTTGGGATAGGATTGTCTTGGCAATGTGGGCTCTTTTTTGGTTCCATATGAACTTTAAAGTAGGTTTTTCCAATTCTGTGAAGAAAGTCGTTTGTAGGTTGATGGGGATGGCATTGAATCTATAAATTACCTTGGGCAGTATGGCCATTTTCACGATACTGTTTCTTCTTATCCATGAGCATGGAATATTCTTCCATTTGTTTCTGTCCTCTTTCATTTCATTGAGCAGTGGTTTGTAGTTCTCCTTAAAGAGGTCCTTCACATCCCTTGTAAGTTGGATTCCTAGGTATTTTATTTTCTTTGAAGCAATTGTGAATGGGAGTTCAATAATGATTTGGCACTCTGTTTGTGTGTTACTGGTGTATAGGAATGCTTGTGATTTTTGCACACTGATTTTGTATCCTGAGACTTTGCTGAAGTTGCTTATCAGCTTAAGGAGATTTTGGGCTGAGATGATGGGGTTTTCTTAATATACAATCATGTCATCTGCAAACAGGGACAATTTGACTTCCTCTTTTCCTAATTGAATACCCTTTCTTTCTTTCTCTTGCCTGATTGCCCTGGCCAGAACTTCCAACACTATGTTGAATAGGAGTGGTGAGAGAGGGCATCCCTGTCTTGTGCCAGTTTTCAAAGGGAATGCTTCCAGTTTTTGCCCACTCAGTATGATATTGGCTGTGGGTTTGTCATAAACAGGTCTTATTATTTTGAGGTATGTCCCATCAATACCTAGTTTATTAAGAGTTTTTAGCATGAAGGGCTGTTGAATTTTGTCAAAGGCCTTTTCTGCATCTATTGAGATAATCATGTGGATTTGTCTTTGGTTCTGTTTATATGATGGAATATGTTTATTGATTTGCATATCTTGAACCAGCCTTGCATCCCAGGGATGAAGCCAACTTGATCGTGGTGGATAATTTTTTTGATGTGCTGCTGGATTCAGTTTGCCAGTATTTTATTGAGGATTTTTGCATCAAGGATTTTTGCATTGATGTTCATCAGGGATATTGGTCTAAAATTCTTTTTTGTTGTGTCTCTTCCAGGCTTTGGTATCAGGATGATGCTGGCCTCATAAAATGAGTTAGGGAGGATTCCCCCTTTTTCTATTGATTGGAACAGTTTCAGAAGGAATGGTACCAGCTCCTCTTTGTACCTCTGGTGGAATTCGGCTGTTAATCAGTCTGGTCCTGGACTTTTTTTAGTTGGTAGGCTATTAATTATTTCCTCCATTTCAGAGCCTGTTATTGGTCTATTCAGGGATTCAACTTCTTCCTTATTTAGTCTTGGGAGGGTATATGTGTCCAGGAATTTATCCATTTCTTCTAGATTTTCTAGTTTATTTGCATAGAGGTGTTTATAGTATTCTCTGATGGTAGTTTGTATTTCTGTGGGATTGGTGGTGATATCCCCTTTATCATTATATATTGCATCTATTTCTTTCTTCCCTCTTTTCTTCTTTTTTAGTTTTGATAGTAGTCGATCAATTCTGTTGATGTTTTCAAAAAACCAGCTCTTGGATTCATTGATTTTTTTGAAAGGTTTTTTTTGCCTCTATCTCCTTCAGTTCTGCCCTGATCTTAGATGTTTCTTGCCTTCTGCTAGCTTTTGAATGTGTTTGCTCTTGCTTCTCTAGTTCTCTTAATTGTGATGTTATGGTGTCAATTTTAGATCTTTCCTGCTTTCTCTTGTGGGCATTTAGTGCTATAAATTTCCCTCTACACACTGCTTTAAATGTGTCCCAGAGATTCCGGTATGTTGTGTGTTTGTTCTCATTGGTTTCAAAGAACATCTTTATTTCTGCCTTCGTTTGGTTATGTACCCAGTAGTCTTTCAGGAGCAGGTTGTTCAGTTTCCATGTAGTTGAGCGGTTTTGAGTGAGTTTCTTAATCCTGAGTTCTAGTTTGATTGCACTGTGGTCTGAGAGACAGTTTGTTATAATTTCTGTTCAATTACATTTGCTGAGGAGTGCTTTACTTCCAACTACATGGTCAATTTTGGAATAAGTGCAATGTGGTGTTGAGAAGAATGTATATTCTGTTGATTTGGGGTGGAGAGTTCTGTAGATGTCTATTAGGTCCACTTGGTGCAGAGCTGAGTTCAATTCCTGGATATCCTTGTTAACTTTCTGTCTCGTTGATCTGTCTAATGTTGACAGTCGTGTGTTAAAGTCTCCCATTATTACTGTGTGGAGTCTGAGTCTCTTTGTAGGTCTCTAAGGGCTTGCTTTATGAATCTTGGTGCTCCTGTATTGGGTGCATATATACTTAGAATAGTTAGCTCTTCTTGTTGAATTGATCCCTTTACCATTATGTAATGGCCTTCTTTATCTCTTTTGATCTTTGTTTGTTTAAAGTCTGTTTTATCAGAGACTAGGATTGCAACCCCTGCTTTTTTTTTTTGTTTTCCATTTGCTTGGTAGATCTTCCTCCATCCCTTTATTTTGAGCCTATGTGTGTCTCTGCACATGAGATGGGTCTCCTGAATACAGCACACTGATGGGTCTTGACTCTTTATCCAATTTGCCAGTGTGTGTCTTTTAATTGGAGCATTTAGCCAATTATGAAGTATGAGTAATTTTTCTTCTTCTTTTATTTTATTTTAATTAATTAATTTATTTTTTATTATAATTTAAGTTCTAGGGTACATGTGCACAACGAACAGGTTTGTTACATATGTATACATGTGCCATGTTGGTGTACTGCACCTATTAACTCATCATTTACGGGTGAGTTCTGATGTTATTATGTGTAAATTTGATCCTGTCATTATGATGTTATCTGGTTATATTTAGTTGATACAGTTTCTTCCTAGCATTGATGGTCTTTACAATTTGGCATGTTTTTGCAGTGGCTGGTACTGGCTGTTCCTTTCCATGTTTAGTGCTTCCTTCAGGAACTCTTGTAAAGCAGGCCTGGTAGTGACAAACTCTCTCGGCATTTGTTTATCTATAAAGGATTTTATTTCACCTTCACTTATGAAGCTTAGTTTGGCTGGATATGAAATTCTGGGTAGAAAATTCTTTTAAGAATGTTGAATATTGGCCCCCACTCTCTTCTGGCTTGTAGAGTTTCTGCCAAAAGATCCATTGTTAGTCTGATGGGCTTCCCTTTGTGGGTAAACTGACCTTTCTCTCTGGCTGCCCTTGACATTTTTCCTTCATTTCAACTTTGGTGAACCTGACAATTATGTGTCTTGGAGTTGCTCTTCTCAAGGAGTATCTTTGTGGCATTCTCTGTATTTCCTGAATTTGAATGTTGGCCTGCCTTGCTAGGTTGGGAAAGTTCCCCTGGGTGATATCCTGAAGAGTGTTTTCCAATTTGGTTCCATTCTCCCCGTCACTTACAGGTACACCAATCACACGTAGATTTGGTCTTTTCACATAGTCCCATATTTCTGGAGGCTTTGTTCGTTTCTTTTTACTCTTTTTCCTAAACTTCTCTTCTCACCTCATTTCATTCATTTGATCTTCAATCACTGATACCCTTTCTTCCATTTGATCAAATCAGCTACTGAAGCTTGTGCATGCGTCACATAGTTCTCGTGCCATGGTTTTCAGCTCCATCAGGTCATTTAAGGTCTTCTGTACACTGTTTATTCTAGTTAGCCATTCATCTAATCTTTTTTCAAGGTTTTTAGCTTCTTTGTGATGGGTTCAAATATCCTCCTTTAGCTCGGAGAAGTTTGTTATTACCGATCACCTGAAGCCTTCTTCTCTCAACTCGTTAAAGTCATTCTCTGTCGAGCTTTGTTCCATTGCTGCTGAGGAGCTGCATTCCTTTGGAGGAGAAGACGCACTCTGATTTTATAATTTGTAGCTTTTCTGCTCTGGTTTCTCCCCATCTTTGTGGTTTTATCTACCTTTGGTTTTTGATGATGGTGACATACAGATGGGGTTTTGGTGTGGATTTCCTTTCTGTTTGTTAGTTTTCCTTCTAACAGTCAGGACTCTCAGCTGCAGATCTGTTGGAGTTTGCTGGAGGTCCACTCCAGATGCTGTTTGCCTGGGTATCACCAGCAGAGGCTGCAGAACAGCAAATATTGCAGAATGGCAAATATTGCTGCCTGATCATTCCTCTGGAAGCTTCATCTCAGAGGGGCACCCGGCTGTATGAGGTGTCAGTTGGCCCCTACTGGGAGGTGTCTCCCAGTTAGGCTACTCAGGGGTCAGGGACCCACTTGAGGAGGCAGTCTGTCCATTTTCAGATCTCAAACTCCATGCTGGGAGAACAACTACTCTCTTCAAAGCTGTCAGACAGGGACGTTTAAGTCTGCAGAAGTTTCTGCTACCTTTCATTCAGCTATGCCCTGCCCCCAGAGGTGGAGTCTACAGAGGCAGGCAGGCCTCCTTGAGCTGGGGTGGGCTCCACCCAGTTCAAGCTTCCCAGCTGCTTTGTTTACCTATTCAAGCCTCAGCAATGGCAGACACCCCTCCCCCAGCCTCGCTGCCACCTTGCAGTTGGATCTCAGCCTGCTGTGCTAGTGGAGCCCTCTGAGCCATGCGTGGGATATAATCTCCTGGTGTGCCATTTGCTAAGACCATTGGAAAAGCGCAGTATTTGTGTGGGAGTGTCCTGATTTTCCAGATACCATCTGTCACGGCTTCCCTTGGCTAGGAAAAGGAATTCCCCGACCCCTTGAGCTTCCTGGGTGAGGTGATGCCCCGCCCTGCTCCATGGGCTGCACCCGCTCTCCAACAAGCCCCAGCGAGATGAACCCAGTACCTCAGTTGGAAATGCAGAAATCACCCGTCTTCTGCATTGCTCACGCTGGGAACTGTAGACTGGAGCTGTTCCTATTTGGCCATCTTGTAACCTCCCCCTGAGTAGCTTTTCTTTTAGAGTGTATTACCATTAGCCAGGCAATCAGACCTTCTCTCTATGCTCCCAAGTTTCTCAATATCAACTTTAGCTTTGATAAAGGCGATGATTTGTAATTCTATCCATGTGTCTGCCTGACCAATGCTTCCCTTATCTCATAATTAGTTGCAAACTCAGTTGCATCCCCCAAACCCTCAATGGGTTCACAATCTCATAGAAAGAGCCTTATATAGCTCATGACAAAGTAACATTACATCTGTTATCGCCAAGTGCCAATTTCCTATTTTAAAATCCTTCTTCTTATTTTTTGAAGACAGGGTCTCTGTCACCCAGGCTGGACTTTAGTAGTGTGATCATGGTTCACTGCAACCCAGAACTTCTGGGCTCAAGCAGCCCTCCCACCTCAGCCATATGAGGAGCCAGTACTACAGGCCTGGGCAAGTGCTGATCTCTATAGACAGAAGCACACACAGGGCATTGAGAAGGCACCATGCTTTGTTTAACACTCTGCTGTTTCTGTCCTAAGATTCTTAATAGTTTTTAAACAGAGGGTCTTGCATTTTCATTTAGCACTGGGAAACAGCATGAATAGATTTCCTCAATTTAGCCAGTGAAGAATTTTGGAAGATCTTTAACAGATTCTTCATAGTGAGGTCTGTTAACCATGGTTCTTCCAAGGAAATAACTGAAAATTATGGAAGAAGTGTGTGTGTGTGTGGGGGGGGTGTGTGTGTGGAGTGTGTGGGAGGGGATGTGGGGGGTGTGTGTGTGTGTATGTGTGGTGTATGAGGGTGGGGATGTGTGCATAGGAGGGTGTGTGTGTTGTGTGTGGGGGCATGTGTATGTGTGTGGTGTATGTGTGTGGTGTGTGGAGTGTTTGTCGTGTTGGGGGTATGTGTGTGTGAGTGTGTGTGTGGTGTGTTGGAGGGTTTGTGTCTGGGAGTGTATGTGGTGTGTGTGTGTGTGGTGTGTGTGTGTGGTATTTGTGTTGGGGTTGTGAGGGGGCGGTATGTGTGTGTGGTTGGTGTGTGTATGTGTGTGTGTTTTGAGGGATCCTGATGCCTAATTATACCAATTCCTTTTATAAAGCATTTGATGTAATCTGGTTGCTATAGCTTTCTGAAAAGTAGTACTTTGGTGGTACTTAAGCTCAGGAAAACCTGAACTTAAGAATCTGAAAGAACAGGATTTGAAAACTTCTTTTGTCACTTACTATGTGACTTAAGCTTACAACATTCCTAAGCAATAATTTTATTATCCAAAATGGGGCTACTGATGCACTTCACGGGGTTATTGTGAGAATCAAATAAGATAAATAACATAATTGTCTCCTTATTATTGAGTTGTGGGAGTTTTTTGTATTTTCTGGATACAAATCCTTGTCAGATATATGTGTTGCAAATATTTTCTTCTGGTCTGTGGTTTGAACTTTCACTTTCACCTGAAGAGCAAAATTTTTAATTCTGATGAAGTCTAATTTATTGACTTTTTTTTCTTTTAAAGTGTGTACGTTTTATGACCTAATAGGAGATCACTAAGACTTTCCTTTGTGCTTTGTTATAAAAAATTTTACAGATTTTTATTTTACATTTAGTTTATTATACATTTCCAGTTCATTTTTATGTTGTGACGTAAGGGTCACGGGTCCAAATTTACTGTGTTTTTGTTTCTTTTTTTTTTTTTTTTTTTTGCTTATGGTTATTCAATTTTCTCATACACTTTCCTGAAAAGACAATCCTTTCCCTCATTGAATTGCCCTAGAAACTTTGTCAAATATCAACTAGTCATAAAATTGTGGGTTCCGGGAGGCAGAGCTTGTAGTGAGTCGAGATCGCGCCACTGCACTCCAGCCTGGGTGACAGAGCAAGACTCCATCTCAAAAAAAAAGTGTGGGTTCATTTCTCAACTCTGTGAGGTTTCATTGATCTATGTGTCTGTCTTTATACCAACACACTGTGTTTAACATGCTAGTGTATAATGTCTTGAAAACAGGTAAAGTCATCCAACTTTGTTCTTTTTCAAAATTGTCTTAGCTATTCTAGAGTTTATTTGCATTTCTATATAAATTTTAGAATGAAATTTTTGGAATTTTAATGGAGATTTTGTTGTCTGTATAGGTAAGTTTGAGAATTGACACCTTAACACTATGAATCTTTTAATGCCTTTTAAGCACTGTATCTGCATTTATTTAGATCTTTAGTTTTTCTCAGCAACGTTCTGTTGTTTTCAGTTTATATGCTGTGCACGTTTTTTTTCAAAATTTATTGTATTTCTTATTTTTGATGCTATTATAAGTAGTGTTATTTTATTATAATTTCCAATTGTTTGGTTTTGTATGTAGGAAAATAATGGATGTTGTATATTAACTTCATATGCTGGAATTTTGCTAAATTCATTTATTATTTTTGTGTCTTTAATATTAATTCCTAGAATTTTCGAACTTGATAATCATGTCATTTGTTATTAAAGGTAGTTTTATTTCTTCCTTTTAAATCCATATACCTTTTATTTCTTTATCTGGTCTTATTGCACTTTTGAGGACCTGTAGAAAAAAAATTAATAGAAGTAATAAAATGGGAATCTTTGCGTTGTTCCCAATCTTAGAGGGAAAATATTCAGTCTTCCATAATTATGTGTCATAGTAATTACAAGTTTAATAAAGATTTTCTTTATCTGTTTAAGGAAAATCCATTCTATTTATTCTTCTACTAGTGTGCTGAGAATTTTTATCTGACTAGATGTTGCATTTTGTAAAACACTTTTTGTGCATTTATTGAGATGCTTATGTAGTTTTTGTTTTGTAGTCTCTTAATATAGTGAATCTCAAACTACATATTGAATATATAATTACACATTGAATATGTAATTTAATATAAATTCAGTATGCATGTAATTCAATATGAATGTTGGTTTAATTTTTGAGGAATTTGTCCATTTTATTTGATTTGTTAAACTTATTTACAGCATTTCTGTACAATTTAAAAGATCTTGTTAGGTTCTGTGGTGATGTTTCCTTTTTTATCATTGATAATGGTAATTTGTATTTCATATTTTCTTTCAAGCCTGATCAGTCTTGCTGGGGGCTTTTCAGTTTTCTTGATCTCAAAGAATCAGCTTTCAGTTTCATTGATTTTTCTCTTAGTCTATTTTTAAATTTCATTGATTCCTTCTTTTATCCTTATTATTTCTTTTTATTTTTCTTACTTTGGGCTTAACTTGCTGTCTTTTTTTGTTGTTGCTTCTTAAAGTGGTAGTTTAGATATTCATGGTGGACTTGCTACTTTTCAAACATATACATTTAATGTTATAAATATCTTTCTACCCACTACTTATGCCCCACACATTTGATATGCCATATTTTAATCTTACTCAGTTTAAAATATTTTCTAATTTCCTTTGTATTTCTTCTATGAACCATGAGTTATTTGAAAATTTATTGTTTAGTTTACAAATATTTAGGAATCTTCCACATTTTTTAGTTTTATTTATTTCTAATTTAAATTTACTGTGGCCAGAGAACATGCTTTTAAGTTTATTGAGACTTGTTTTATGACACAAAATATTGTTAATCTTCGTAAACATTCTATGTCACATAAAAAGAATGTATAATTTACTATTTTGGGTGAAATGTTCTATAAATGTTAATTAGGTCAGGTTTGTTCATCCTGTCTTTCAAATCTTCTACATTCTTACTAATTTGCTGTCTACTAGTGTTATCAATTACTAAGTGATGATTTTCTCTGATTATGTTCTATTTTTATTGATCCATAATATTTGAACATATTTGTGAAGTACATGTAATGTTTTATTATATGCATAAAATGTGTAATGATCAAGTCGGGGTATTTAAGATAACCTTCAACACAAGCATTTGTCATTTGTATGCATTGAGAACATTTAAAGTCCTCACTTCTATTTGGAAATGTATAATACATTGTTGTTAGCTATAGTTATCCTACTCCAAAAATATGAAATGCTTCACAAATTTGCATGTCACCCTTGTGCAGTGGCCATGCCAATCTTCTCTGTATTGTTCCACTTTTAGTTTATGTGTTGCTGAAGGAGGCAGAGTGATTTTCTTAGTTGCAACCTCCTGAGAGACCCTGAGTAAGAACCACCCAGCCAAGGCATTTTTGAGTTTATGCCCCTCAGAAACTGTGTGAGATAATAAATGTCAGTTGCATGCACTGATAAGTTGTGGGTTAATGTGTGATTCTGCAATAGAAACTAATATATCTCTTATTTTAGAATAACTGAATGTTTTTTTAAATTGAATTGTATCTGATTTATTGGTTTACTAGTTGTACTTTTTTGAGCTCTTTTATTGTTTGTTATGTTTTGTTTTAGCAGTTGTTCTATGCTTTATTGTATACATGTTTAACATATTATTGTCTACCTTCAAATAATATTATACCACTTCAAGCACAGCATAAGAATGTTCTAGTATTATATTTCTGTTTTTATTACCTGGTTTTTGTGCTATTGTTGTCGCATACTTTTTTATGTGTATAATAAACTCCAAAATAAATTATTATTTTTATTTACTTACTTTATTATTTATTCATTTACTTATTATTTTGAGACGGAGTCTCACTCTGTCACCCAGCCTGGAGTGCAGTGGCACAATCTTGGCTCATTGCAATCTTCGCCTTCCAGGTTCAAGCGATTCTCATGCCTCAGTCTCTGGAATAGCTGGGATTACAGGTGCGCTACCCAGCCCAGCTAATTTTTGTATTTTTAGTAGTGATGGGGTTTCAGCACAATGGCCAGGCTGGTCTCGAAAACCTGACTTCAAGTAATCCACCCACCTCAGCCTCCCAAAGTGCTGGGATTACAGGCGTGAGCCATGGTGCCTGGCAAGTTATTATTTTTAAATAATTTTATTTTAGTTTATTTTTATCCCATTTCTTAAATAGAATAAAAATATTTCATGTTTACCTACCAGCATATTAATGATTTCTGGTTTTATTCATTCCTTAGCAAATATCTAAATTTCTTTTTGTCATTATCTTTTTGCTAGAACATCCTTTAACATTTCTTATAATGCTGGTCTAGGAGTGATGACTGTTTTCTTAAGAAGTCTTTATTTTGTCTTTATTTTTAAAAAGACATAGTCATCCTTATACAATTCTAGGTTGACTTTTTCTATTTTCTTTTTATCTCTTCTATGTCACTCCACTGTGTTCTAGGTTGCATTATTTCTGATGATATGCCGATGCATTTTTTTTTTTTTGAGACGGAGTTTCGCTCTGTCGCCCAGGCTGGAGTGCAGTGGCGCGATCTCGGCTCACTGCAAGCTCTGCCTCTCAGGTTCACGCCATTCTCCTGCCTCAGCCTCCCAAGTAGCTGGGACTACAGGTGCCCACCACCACTCCCGGCTAATTTTTTCTGTATTTTAGTAGAGATGGGGTTTCACCGTGTTAGCCAGGATGGTCTCCATCTCCTGACCTCGTGATCCGCCCGCCTTGGCCTTCCAAGGTGCTGGGACTACAGATGTGAATCACTGGCCGCCGATGCATATTTTTTTTTTTTGTCACTGATGCATTTTTTTTTTTGTCTTTGATTCACAGTGTATCTTTTCCTGGCTATTTTCAAATATTTTCTCTTTATTATTGGTTTTCAGCAGTTTTATTATCATTTGTCTTCATGTAGTTATTTTCCTATTTTTTGTGCTTTGGGCTCATTAAGCTTCTTGAATTTGTGGGTTTATTGTTTTCAAATTTGGAAAATTTTTAGCATTATTTTTTCAAATACTTTTTCTGTTTCTTTATCCGTTTCCCCTCTGCTATTACAGTTACACATATGTGTGGTTAGTTAATATTCTTCCACATCTCTCTCGTGCTTTGTTGATTTTTTTCAGTTATTTTCCTTGGATTTTTAAAAAACAGTTTTCATTGCTATATCTTCACATTGACCAATCTTTTCTTCTACGCTGTCTAATGTGCTGGTAATCCCATAAAGTGTAGTTTGGCATTGTATTTTTTATTTCCTGATACAGTAAGTTTGATTTGGGTGTTTTTAAAATTTTTATTTCTTGCTTCATTATGCTCATGCAGTTATCTATCTTTTGGAAATAAGAAGTATAAGAATGAAATTTTAATATTCTTATTTACTAATTACATCATGTTTGTAATTTGTGAGCTATTTATTTTGCTTAATTTTTCTCCTTATTATAAATTCTATTGTAATACATTTTGTATGTGTGGTAATTTTTGGATGGATTATAGACACAGATTTTCATGTTGAATTTCTCTTTTTTTGGTATTTACTTAAATATTTTTCAGTTTTGCTCTAGGACACAGTTAAGTTACTTGAACAGTCTGATCCTTTGAATCTTTCTTTTCAGCTTTCTTAGGTGAGTTCAAAGGTAGCTATTTAGGGCTGATTTAGCCCCACCACCAGTGCAATTCTCTTCTCAAAACTATATTCAATGTTCCATGTATTTAAAAATCTTTCCACTTGGGCTGGTTTGTGAACACAAACTATTTCTGACCATAGTCAGTTCTGGAGATTGATTGCTCATCTGCCTTTTTCTACTGTTTTTTTTCTCTCAGTTTAGTGGTTTCTCACACATATCCAGTAGTCAGTTGGCAGCCTAAGATTTGAGTAGAACCCTCTATAGATCCTGGAACTTTCTCTCCTCTCTCTGTGTTTCTGTTTCTTCTCTCCAGAACCCTACCCTAAAAATTTTAGTCATGTCAAGGAAGCCATTAGATCTATTGAGGTTCTCTTTTCTCGCTTTGTGTCCTGGAAATGTTCTTCAGGAAATGATCTGTTCCCTTCACTCAGAGGATACTTTCCTGTGCTGCGTATAGCACGTTTTGTATACTTTTTTTTTTTTAATTTTTGAAGTTAGATGCCGAAGACCAGTCCCTGTGACTCTACAAAGGACAGAATTTCTTAGGTTATTTTGACTTTAGTTAAAAGCAATGTAATGGTCTCTCATGTTCTTATAACCTGTGATTATAAAAATTCTACATGGATAAAATAGTCTCTTGATTGAATAGCTGAGTTTTTAAAATTCAAAAGAATTAACACTAAACTATATTATGTATTGGCACAAATAGTTCTGATGGAGAGAAACATGAAATAAGTCAATTTTGTTGCTCAAGATCTAGAGAAACATATTTTTATCCTTTTAACAGAAGCTTTGGAATCCAGCAGACACTGTTTTTGGTGTCTCTCCCTGGGAGTACCATTATCTGACAAGATGCCATATTGCCAGAGTAAAAGCAACAGAATCAGCCACGTTTATTGTAAATCAAGCAACAGATCTCAACAGATCTAGATGGTTGATTGACACTTTCCACTGATTACCCTGATGTTTTGGTGATTTGGTAGCATGACCATCTTTCAAAGAAGCATTCCTTGAAATAGCTACTCTGAACATTAAATAAAGAGAGTAGCAAATGTTGGCCACTACCTAAATGTCTTGGCATATATGGTTCAGTAGATAGCGCAGGCGAGTCATTTTTATCTAATTATCTGAGTCATTCAGAAACCCTTAAGCCTTTTTTAGTTTAAAAAAATACTCAAATAATTGCAGTTGTATAGATCTCACCTAAGTTCTCAGTCTGTGAACTCATTTGGTCACTGTTGAAAAGTGATTCTAAAAATAACCAAAGGCTCAAAAGAAAGGTGACTGAAATCATAAGTAGATATTTAGATATATCAGAATCAAGTCATCTATTCTTTTTGATCTGCTTGTTAAGTGGAAGCTTTGATGCTATATCTGTTGCCTCTTTTCAAAAGGCAGACAGTAAAGGAAATACTTACAATCAGAATTTAATTCTCATGAATTTTACTTCATGGGTTACCTAGGTAACTACCAGTTTTCAGTCATCCTTAAAACTTACATTTTTATCTAGGAAGAGATATAGATTACATACATTTGAAGGGTTTATAGTGGATACCTTAATATCTCTAGCTCAAAGAGTGTGCAGTAATATTTTGGTTTGGACATTAATATTAATTTACTTTGTGAATGAATTATTCATACACTGATTAAGCACCCACTGTGTTCCAGGCACTATACTGGGTGTTGAAATAGACAACTCTTAACATATTTTATTGCTCATTTGCTTATGATTTAGAATTATGTATATGTATATTATACATATTATGTACATATTATAAACATATAAATGTATGCATATACATGTATGTGTATATATATATCCACATGTTGCATATGCCTTTCAAAAAATATGTAGTTTCATCTTTTCTTTCTTTTTTTTTTTTTGAAATGGAGTCTCACTCTGTCACCTAGGCTGGAGTGCTGTGGAGCGATCTCAGCTCACTGCAACCTCCACCTCCCAGGTTCAAGCGATTAGTTCTTCAGCCTCCCCAGTAGCTAGGATTACACGCTCCCACAACCACGCCCAGCAATTATTTCTGTTTTTCATAGAGATGGGGTTGCCATGTTGGCCAGGGTGGTCTCGAACTCCTGACTTCAAGTGATCTGCCCCTCTTGACCTCCCAAAATGCTTGGATTACAGGCATGAGCCACCGCGCCTGGCCTAGTTTCATCTTTTCTGTTCTATTTCTTTTCCTCAAGTTATGGACATCAAGTATATCTTTCTCAACAATTTTGCTGAGTCAATTCCATGGTTAAAAACCTATTATCCATTGATTGTTATCTGAAGAATAATGTTAAAATTATTCATCCTGTAATTCAAGGACCTTTTGGTTCTAACCTATGCTCTCTACCACATTTTCGATAAGAACGCTAACAAAACATTCCATCACAGTCAAACTATTTCGTTTGTATTTTTCCCAAGATTGTCCATGGTCATTTTCACCACCACCTCTTTGCCAAAGGCATTTATGCCTTCTAGGAATGTCCTCCCTATTGTCTTCTACTTATCTTAACCTTATTTTTCCCTCAGGAAAAATCAAACAACATTCCTTCAAACAAACATCTGTGATGATATCTACCCAAAGTGATGTTTTCTTAATAGGGACACAAACATTTTATTACTTACTATATATGAAATGGGCTTATACTATTGTGGTACAAAATGTAATGGGACTAATTTCTCAAGCTGTATTTTAAAACTATTTGTATATTTTATAGTCTGATGGAGTTTTATCTCTTGATCTAGATTGTATGCCCTTTATGAGAAAGGAGTGTGGTCTTACACAGATCTGCCCTCTGATATCATCCAGTACGGTACCTAACACAGAGTAGGCCACCAATAAGCATTTTATTCCTTTACTTAGTGTGGCAGCAGGAACAGTGGAAATAGTGCTGAACTGAGAATCAAGAGGTTTGGATTCCAGCTTTGACTCTCTGGGTTGTTTCCTGTTAGAAAACTCACTTAACTTTTTCTGGGCCTGTTTCATCAACTGCATCATGACAAACTTAATGTCTTGATATTTAAGTCTCATTTCAGTAGCAACAACATGTGATTGATTTCAATTCAACACCTGCTGGAGTCAGAGGAGCTTGTATACCTGTACATGAAAATTATAAAGGACTGACTTTTCTCATCTAGCAAGGAGAATATGATAGGTATTCCACGGCTGACCCAAATATCTTCTCTCTTTTTGCTCTACCATCTTTAGCATTTGATTTTCTTCTTCTTGGTCACAAGATGACTGCTGTACCTCCAGGCCACTCATTCAATCTAGTCAGAAAAAAAGGGAGAATATAAAGGGTAAAATGTGAGTGTCAACTGAGCATGCCCCTTTTTATTATCAAATCAATTAAATTTTCTAAAAGCCTCAACTAGGAAATTTAGGGAAAAGAAGTTTCTAGCTGGGCATTGCCATTTCAGCAAAGTTAATCTCTGTCTCTTCCTTTCGCTCTGTCTCTCTCTCTGTCTCTCTCTCTCTCTGTGTGTGTTTGTGTGTGTGTGTTTGTCTCTGTCTTTCTACATAATGGAGAAATGGGGGATAAACAAATAGGATCTTTCATATTGCCGCTGCATGAGTATCAATATCTTCAAATCTTTACATTTTGGTAATTAATTACTGCAATGAAGCATAGAGTCTATAAGCAAATAAAAGCCAATAAAACATTTTGAGGAGATAAAAGACTTTAGACATTTTAACTTTAGGATATACTACAATGTGAGAGTGCCTTGATCTTTAGATTTTCTTATCCAGAAGGCTCTATGGTATTTTTAAAATAAATTAACTGATGTATAATGTATGTGCAATAACTCACACTTATTTGAAGAGTTTTGACAGGTGTATACACTCATGAAACTATCACCAAAACCAAACCTTCCCATCACTGCCCCTAAATTCCTCCTGTTCCTTTGCAGCCCATTTTATTCCACACCCCTATCTCAGACAACTATTAGTCTACCTTTATTTTTAACTATAGATTTATTTACATTTCCAGCATTTTATATAAATTAAGCATTCAGGATGTACTTTTATGTGTCTGATTACTTTCCTCAGCATAATGATTTTAAGATTCAACCATGTTGTTCATTCCTTTTATGGCTGAATAATATTCCATTGTATGGGTATACCACCTTTAATTTATTCACTTGGTGGACATCTTTTTTTTTAACTTTGGTTATTATGAATAATTTTGCTATACACATTCATATGCAAATCTTTGTATTGACATAGATGTTCATTTTTTCTTGGCCAAATATCTAGGAATATAATGTATGAGTTGTTTGGTAAAGCAAATTGACATTTAAAAGTCTGATGAAATGTTTTCTAAAGTGACTTCGTCAGTTTACATTTCTACCAGCAATTTATAAGAATTTGAGTTTCTTCACATTCTTGGCAACACTTGGTGTAGTCAGTCTTTACTTTTAGCTATTCTGAGGGAAGTGGAGACATTGAATTTTATATATTTATTTTGATTAAGTCATTTCACTGATTTATTTCTAATGACATTTTTCTATGATACTTAAGTTGATTGTCTTGGGTTTTCAAAGTATACCAATCATATCTAGAAATAATGATAATTTTGTTTCCTTTTCAGTTATATAACTCACTTTTTAATTTTAAATCTTAATGCACTGTTAAAACTTCTGGACTAAAATAATATTAGTGATGGTAAGCATATTTCTCTTATTTCTGATTAATGGCAATATCTTTAGTGATTCAGCATTTGGAGTAGGTATTTTTCATCACATTAAATACTAAGGTTTTAAAAATTGTGGGCAAAGAGGTTTTTTTTTTAAAAAAATCATAGCTGCATAACAAATTTTTGAAATTAGCCTTTTGGTATCTCTTGATATTATTTTCTCCCCAATTTGATTCAAATCTCTTCGATGAGGTCTTTTTTGAGTAAATATTATTTAACATTTTTATTCGTTAGCATTTCACTTATAATTTTGTTATAAGTATTCATAAACGATATTGATCTTTATTTACCAGGTTTTCAAATCAATGTTGTACTGTCTTTATGAAAATCAATATGGAATCTTTCCAACTATGTTTATGCTCTGAAATAATTTATACAGCATTGAAGTTATTATTTATTTAATATTTAGAACTCATCACATTAACTTACATATGTTTTTGGAAGAAAAATCTCCAATAACCTTTCTGAATGTATTTCATAATGTTTGATCTATTAAGGCCTTCTGTTTCATGAGTCTGTATTGACTTCTTCCACCCCATCTCCCCATTCCTCTGCTTTGTCTGACAGACACACAGTCATTTATTTCATTGCACAGTTCAACTTATTAGCACAGGGCATTATTTATACACCTAATAATTTTTTAAATTCCAATATTTGTGATTAGGTCCATTTCTGTTTCTTAGTCTCCTGCATTTACCTCCTCTTTTATTAAATTAGATTATTTATGTATTACTATTTATTCTTTGTTGGTTATGTCTTGGTTTTATAAAAATACTACTGGATGTGCAAATTTCTTTAATATTTCTGCTTTTTTAAAACATTGCTGTGTTTTCCCTTTCCTTTTCCATGTGTAACTGCCTAACTGTAGCATCTGTTCAGTCTAGAGTGTCCCTTTTCTGGTCTCTGCTCAGGAGTGATGGAGATTGCGTGAAGGAGCTATTAGGAGCATGGAGCACAGAAAAGATACCACTCCAATCTTTTTAGTCTTGTGCTGCCATTTTTGAAGCTAAACTCATGTGTTTTATGTGGCAAATTTCGTGTTTTCTGAACTTTCACTTCCACCTTGCACTGATCTGTTGATTTGCATTCAACAGATATTTTAAAGAGGATTTATTAAAGCATTTATTAAGCTACAGGCATGGTAGCACTGGGAATCCAGGTTTAAGTAAGTCAGGCAAATTCTCTGCCTTTACAAAACTGATGGTCAACAAGGGAAGATAGGTAATCAACCAGTGATGATAATAAAGTGTAATGAGGACTGAAATCGGGAAAATATGCAATGCATTAGGGCCCCCCCCCAAGAGAACATTTGCCTAGATCAGAGAAGACCTGCTTCATTTCCGATTTTTGTTCTAATAATTCATTTCGCATAATGGAAGGAAGAAGCAGCCCATAGCCCCAGGCTGCCTTTTCAAGGCACTCTGTGACCGTGCAAGATTAAGTCATGTTTCTCATCCTCAGACTATTTTGGTTTAATCACTTCATGTGAGCGGAAGAGTTGAATCAATAATACCAATGAATCAATAATATTCATGCTCCAAGTCTAAATTGGAAGCAAATTCCTGAACAGAATTTAAAATAAATGTAACAGTAAGATTATAGTTGCAGGGAAATTAGCAAAAAAATTAAAATTAATAAAAATCGTTAAAAATGACTATGTAGCCACTGGATCTGTGCTCAAACATAATTTGTAAGAGACTATTCATCTTCAGATGGATTAAATTGGATTGATTGTGTAGATGGAATAAGGAATAAAGCAAAGACCACCACATCCTCCTACACGATATTACTGCTCCTACTGAGCAATCAAGACACTTAGCATTCCTCAGGAAGCAGATGTCCCAACATCTGCTGCTAAAGATGGAAGCAGCATTGATCAGTAGTGTGGCCAGCCTGTCATTAAGTGAACCATCTCAAATGTGGTGGTGTCCAAAATAATGAAACAAGCTTTAATACAGGAGTGTCCAGTCTTTTGGCTTCCCTGGGCCACATTAGAGAAAGAATTGTCTTAGACAACACATAAAATACATTAACATTAGTGATAGCTGATGAACTAGAAAAAATATTGCAAAAAAATCTTATAACGTTTTAAGAAGTTTGTGAATTTGTGTTGGGCTGCGTTCAAAGCTGTCCTGGGTTGCATGCGGCCTGCGGGTTGGACAAGTTGCTTTTACAGAAAAATCAGGTTGTAGAAATGATTATTTTGGGGGATTTGCAGTGAAGAAAACCACTCATCCTTTCTTCGACATTCTGAACCTATAGAGAAATACATATACTAGCCATGTGAAATATAAATTACAGTATTACTTTATCGTTGTTAAAGACGAATTGGAGAAGTCAACTTAAGTGGGGTCTGTCATAACCTTTTATAACTCTAGGCTTTGGGACTCCATGGGGGATGGATGAGTATGCAGAGCAGTTCCTGAGTTAGACCACAAGTGGAAGGTCATATGGCCTTGGGGCCATTGATGGGGAGAGCCAATGACAAGGGCTTGCTTCTCAACAGCAACTGTTAAGACCATAGAATGCTGTCCCATGGCCAAAAAAAGAAAAAAGAAACAATGAATATCAGGCCATCATTATCTTAGCAATCAGATGAATCCTTCCTGTTTTCCTTGGAATGCACAAGTGTGGGCCTAGAAGTGTCAGGAGCTACTTGTCCCCAGTGCTTCTCTGAGAAGATGGAGGTTTGGGGAAATTTCTTATCGTATGAATGACTGCAGAAGAGGGAGAGAATGATTCTCTCAGAGAGTATGTGAGAAAGTTTAAGCACATGTAATATAAGCACATAGTTCCTGAAAAAACACTGAAATAGAAAGTCGACATTTTGAAATACATAGTTCAGTTGAATGAGATTATGAGTGATTTTCGTTTCCATATTTTCTAATCATTCTCCAGTAATCATGTGTTTCCTGAATAATTGAGAGAAAGGCAACACCATTTGTTTTTAAACATATTCACAGTGAGGGCTGATATTTCTCATAAAAAAGTAGTTCCTAAAACATTTTGCTTGGCAAATAGAAGATATAAATTCCAGAATGGCAGGGAATCACAGTCAACAACAAATCAATGGATAATTATTTGATACCTGCCATATGCCAAACATTATTTTATGTGCTCAATACTCTGGTGAACAAGAGAAAGTCTTTTCTCTCTGAAAAGGGTTTATTCTAGTAAGGGGCAAGCACCAAACATGAACAAACAAACAAAAAGCATAATTTCAGATATGATAACTGTTCAGAAGAAAATAAAGCCAGGTTAGGTGAATATCTGGAGGTCTGTTATTCCATGAAGAAGGAACTGCAAATATAAAGGCCTGACAGTTAGGATTGTAAAACCATCTGACAGTAGGGGACACATAGATAACACAGGTCAAGAGACAATATGGAAAAATAAAAACTGTCCTCATATGGAAAGTACAGGTCCCATCTGAAAGGTGGAGTACCAGAAATATGCGTCTACTCTTTCTGGATTTTTAATTTTTTTTTCCACAAGAAACTGGAAACCTATATTATTGAGAAATGTTTCCCAATTTTTAAGTGTTTGGAACTAATTCACAATATTTTGGGCCAAAATATACAAAGGCACACAAAGATAGGTCTGAATTAGGTCAATAGTCCATCAATTTTTAACCTTTGTAAACCACAGAGCAGAAGGAATCCTAGGATCATAAAGTTCATCCTAGGCAGTAAATATCTAAGACACTTGAGGCCCAGGTAGATTGAGTGATTTGACCATTGATCCACCACTGGGAAATGGGATTCAAATGTGCTGTCCAGAGCCCTTTCCATTGCACAGAATTGTCTGTTACATGTCTTACTTTCTTTGATTCAGGCTGTAGATTATATCCCAACATACCAGGCACTGACCTTGATTTATTTTGTTTCCATTCCATATTCAGATAGCTGAAAGGGTAAACTAATAAGCACATCTCAATTCTGTTCAAGAATCACAGCAATTACTGGCATAAATGATTGGATATTCAATGGTGGGATAGCATTTGAAAGAGCCGTAAAACAACATGTGTAGGTATGAGGGCATTACATTATCTACACAGTAATTGAATCTATTTTAAACTGGGTAAAAAAAACCTGCCACTTCAATGTTGGACATTTTAATATAAATTTTTACTTTACATGATCTTTACAACAAGATATTGTCACATTGGGCTCAGGATGGCTGGTAGGGAGATTCTGAAATAGACACAGTCTGCTCACTTTTTCTCTATGTTGTCTTCATGAATGGTCTTGTTCCTGTCCTCAGAGATGGCTTTTTATTACAGTGTCTGATGGCAGAGGAAGGTGACATAATAGCTAGTGAAAAAGTATAGAGGCTTGAGAACGAGAGATCTCAACCTAGGCAAAAAAGCACTCAACTTTTTTTTGGTAAAAATTTCACAATTATGTTTTATTAGTCACTGAGGTAAATGTTGGTTTTCTAGTAAATCCTGTTTGTCTTCTTTTTTGCTGTGTCCCATTTTTTCAAATGAGTGAAAGAATGAAAACACACACAAGAAATTATACTTACCTTGAGAGAAAACATTCATCTTAAAAATAGTTTAGCATTTATATATCCTGCAGGGATGTAACTATGTAGTTGTGAGCAGGAAACAGGGAGGCTAGCAGACCTGGAGCAAAGAGTTTTTTTTTTTTTTGGCCTTTAATTTTTTTTTTTAATTATTATTATACTTTAAGTTTTAGGGTACATGTGCACAACATGCAGGTTCGTTACATATGTATACATGTGTCATGTTGGTGTGACATTAATGGGTCTCTTTTTGAATCCTGATTGGTCTTATTATGAAAAGTCAAGAAATGATGACATATGTAATTCAGGAGATCTGACTTCTAGTATCAGTTGTGTGGAGGTATGATGTTGGTTTAGTTCCCGAATATTGTATATGGTTCCTTTATCATTCAAATAGAACCAATAACAATATAAAATGGATTTCCAGATCAAAACTTTAAAAGATAGAAAGTGCTAAACAAATGCCTAGTTACCAAATAATCTCAATTTATATGAAGACTCTTAGAATGGGGTGGGTATTGGAAGTTTATTCTTTAACTAATGACCTAAATTTATTGTCTTAGAATTTGTCCCTGGTGCTGCTAAAACAGTTACATATGTTAAATGTGGCAATTTATGTTAAAGCACTCCCATGAGTACACTGCCTTGCATATATATAACAGACGGAGTCATTGCTGGTTTAGTGAATTAAAAGGAAAGGCTGACTTGCTGCTACATGCATGACCTCCAATGAGCCCTATGTTGGTGGATTTTCCATAGGGCAGTGCAATCTATCTATCTGTCTATCTATCTGTCTATCTATCTATCTATCTATCTATCTATCTATCTATCTATCTATCATCATCTATCATCACATATTTAGAAAGAGCCAGGATCTAAACTTATACTACCTAAGCTCTCAAGAGATTGATGTAAAACCAATTTATTATGCATTTAAGCTTACTTAACTGCTATCTCCCTTCTCCCTTCTGTTCACTATGGCCATTCACTATGGCCTGAATGTTGGTTTCCCTCCAAAATTCATACACTGGAATTTAACCTCCAAGGTGATGGTATTAAGAGAGGGGCCTGGGGTGGTGATTGGTTTATGAGGGCTTCTCCCTCATGAGTGGGATCAGTGCCATGATGAAAGGTATTGAGGGTGTGCATTTGCCCCTTTGTGCCCTCTTGCCATGTGAGGATGCAGCAACAAAGTGCCATCTTGGAAGCAGAGGGCAAACCCTCACCAGACACTGAATCTCCTGGCACCTTGATCTTAGACTTCTCACCCTCCAGATCTGAGAGAAAGAAATTTCTATCATCTACAAATTACCCAGTCTGTGGCATTTTGTTATAGCAGCAGAAATGGACTAAGACATAATGGAAGCCGAAGTCTCTAGTATGAGCTCTCCAGAAAGTTTATGCCTTTTTTTTTTTGAGGTGGGGTCTGGTTCTGTGATTCTCTTGCGCAGGTGGGAGTGCAATGGTGCGATCACAGTTCACTGCAGCCTCCAACACTCAAGCAATTCTCCCACCTCAGCCTCCCAAGTAACTGGGACTACTGACCCACCACCACTTCTGGCTATTTTTTTTATTATTTGTAGAGATGATGACTTGCTATGTTATCCAAACTGGTCTTGACTTCGCAAGCTCAAGCGATTCTCCCACCTCAGCCTCCTGAGTAGCTGGAACTACAGGTGCATGCTACCACATCTGGCTAATTTTTAAAAATTATTTGTAGAGACAAGGTCTCGCTATGTTGCCCAGCCTGGTCTTGAACTCCTGGGCTCCCACCTTAACCTCCCAAAGTGCTGGGATTACAGGTGTGTCCTACTGCGCCAAGCCAGTTTTCGCTTTCTTGATTACAAGAGATGAATTCAACAGGCACCTCTATTTACTTTCACCTTTAACTTTTCTCCTTTTTTTCCTGCTTGGAATAAGGATATGATGCTTGGAGGTATAGCAGCTATCTTGAGGCCATGAAGTTACTTATACAAAAACAAAAGCCAAAAGAAATATGGAAAGAGCGTGGATTCCCTAAGACAGTGCTTCTCATGCCATCTGTGGTTAAAGATAACTTAAAAAAAATTCAACCTATTGTGGGCTGATTAAAACACAATAAAAGTTAATGAATAAAAAATGAAAAATCCACTCAAAATACATGTTCCTCCGTTTTATTAGATTCAGAAGACATAAAATAATTCTGTCAAATTGTTATCCAAGTTTCTAAATGCTTACTCCAATTTTCTATGCTTGTCTTATCTGTATTAGTTTGCTCGGGTAGCCATAAAAAAATACCATAGAGTGTGTGGCTTAAACAGTAGAAATTTATTTCTCATAGTTGTGGAGGCTGAAAGTTCAAGACCAAGGAGTTGGAAGGTTAAGGTTTTTCTGAGACCTTTCTCCTTGGTTTGCAGATGGTCACCGTGCTTCTCCCTATTCTTGTTCTTTTTTTTTTTTTAACTTTAAGTTCTGGGTTACATGTGCAGAACATGCAGGTTTGTTACCTAGGCATACACGTGCCATAGTGGTTTGCTGCACCCACCAACCCGTCTTCTACATTAGGTATTTCTCCTAATGCTATCCCTCCCCTAGACACCCAACCCTGACAGGCCCTGGTGTGTGATGTTCCCCTCCCTGTGTCCATGTGTTCTCATTGTTCAACTCCCAATTTTAAGGACACTAGTCATGTTTGATTAGTGCCCTGCCCTTATGATGACATTTAACTTTAATTACCTCTTTAAAGGCCTTATCTCCAAATAGTCACATTTCAGGGAGTTAGTGCTTCAACATATAAACTTTAGGAGGACACAATTACATCTGTAGCATCATCACAGACCAGTTTAGACTAACATCAGCAGCCCTTGGACCACAATTTGAGTGAACGGCCCTAAGATGAACTGTGGGTATCGCACCTGTCCTTGACCAGCACCTTCCAGAATTCTCGTTTAGTGAGAAAACTACATCTCTATTTATTGAAGCCACTGGGAGTCAGGTTTCTCTTATTTGCAACTGAAAGATCTGACACTGACATAACCAGGAAGCACATTTAGAAAATATATATTAGGAAATATAGCTGGCTTGAGAACCAAAACAGTCAACATACTTTGGAGAGTTTGTCTATCAATTACTCTGTATTCCCCTCATCTATTTTCCTTTTTCTGCTAACAACATCTCCTCATCTTACTTTAAGAACTCTCCTCTCACAGTGCATACAATTTTCATAAAGGGCTGTCAATCAAAGTGCTCTGTCTTTTTCTGGGAGGTGTTGGCTTTCAAAGCACCTCACAGTGTGAACACATCAGGAAAGTTTTTTTTTTATTATTATACTTTAAGTTTCAGGGTACATGTGCACAACATGCAGGTTTGTTACATATGTATACATGTGCCATGTTGGTGTGCTGCACCCATTAACTCATCATTTAACATTAGGTATATCTCCTAATGCTATCCCTCCCCCTTCCCCCCCACCCCACAACAGGCCCTGGTGTGTGATGTTCCCCTTCCTGTGTCCATGTGTTCTCACTGTTCAATTCCCACCTATGAGTGAGAACATGCGGTGTTTGGTTTTTTGTCCTTGCGATAATTTGCTGAGAATGATGGTTTCCAGCTTCATCCATGTCCCTACAAAGGACATGAACTCATCATTTTTCAATTGGAAAAGGCAACAGAACTGTTTTGGTTTGTTTGGGTTGCTCTAAAAAAATACCATAACTAGGTGGTTATAAGCAACAGAAATTTATTTTTCACAGTTTTGGAGGCTGGGAAGCCCAAAATCAAAAAGCTAGAAGATTAGGTGTCTGGTGAGGATTTGCTCCCTGGTTCATAGATGGCCATCACTGTGTCCTCACATGGTAGAAGGGGTGAGGGAGCTCTCTGGGGCCTCTTTTATGAGGGCTCTAATCCAATCAGTGAGAGCTCCACCTTCATGACCTAATCACTTCCCAAAGATTTCATCTCCTAATATCATCACTAAGTCTTTACCTATGAATTGGAGGGGGCCACAAACATTCGTCTATCATAAGAACCCTAGAGAATGAGGAGATAATTTGAGATAGTTGCTGAAGAAGACAAGTATTGGCTGAGGATACAAAGAAATGCCATTGGGCAGGTTTGAGGTCTCAGGTGATGTGTGAGAGAATACTTTATAGTAGCATCTGTGTGCATAACTGTGTGAGTTTATTCAACACTCAGCTGCAGAGTCTTAGAAGCCAAGAATGTGGGTGGAGTATAATAGCGAGCTAGCACTGGGATTTTGCTGGGACAATAATAATATAATAATGTCATTGAGTGCCGATGAGGAAGTGTTTCAGGCGATCAACCACGAAGTCCAGTCTTTGTAAGAAAGAAGAACCAGGATGAGGCTGACTGGACATGGAGGGGACCAAGGAATGAAAGAGGCTCCATTGATTCAAAGAGTTGATAGAGCTCCAGGTGTATGTGTGTACATCATCAGCGTCATCTTACATCATCCTTAAAACAACCTTAAGAAGGAGGCAGTTTTATTATCTGCATTTTTTAGGTGAAAATAAACTGAGGTAGAGAAGGGCAGTCAATTGCCTTAGATCACACTCAGTAAGAGGTGGAGCTTGCATTCAGGTCCAGCTCATCCGACAACAGAGCCTAAGTTTTAAATTAGGTAAAGTAGGAGTTATACTAATCCCTGAAAATAGAAAAAAGGAAAAGAACTGGTTTCTAAATCTATGATAATATAGAATCAGTGCATGTTCTCCCAGAAGTAACACTAAATAAGTGTGATGGTTAATTGTATGTGTCAACTTGACTGGGTAAGGGTTGTCCAGATAGCTGGTAAAACATTATTTCTGGGTGTGTCTATGACGGAGTTTCCAGAAGGGATTAGCATTTGAGTTAGTGGACTGAGTAAAGAAGACTGGTGTGTACCCACCAATGTGGGGAGGCATCTTCTCTTCTGTTGAGGGCCCAATAGAACAAAAAAGGTAGAGGAAAGGCCCATTATTTCTTGCTTCTTGAACTGGGAAATCTATTTTCTCTTTCCCTGGGACATTGAATATCAAGGTTCCTGGGCCTTCACACTCTACTAGGATTTACACCATTGGCTCCCTGGTTCTCAAGCTTTCTGATTCAGACTGAAATATACCACTGGCTTTCCTGGTTCTCCAGTTTTCAGATGGCATAATGTGGGACTTCTTGGTCTCCAGAATCACCTGAGCTAATTCCTATAATAAATCTTATATTTCTATATATCCTACTGGTTCTGTTTCTCTGAAGAAACCTGACTGATACAAATAAGCATTTGAAAATCCTTGATTTTATACATAATGCTTTTCTCAGTTATTAGATTGAAGCATTTGACACCACTGAAATTTCACTTCTTCTGACTTACAAAAACATTTAGCAGTTTTAACGTAGTACTATGATGTTATGATATTGTACTCTTGGTACAGTGTATTTTTGGTATTCTTGCTACAAATTTGCCATCACTTCTTGCTAGGCACATGATGTGACATGTTTGACTATGTGACAGTGTTCTTTGTCCATTGAATTGTACTGTTATCTTTATGAAGACCTATTCTTATTTGGATGAAGACTTGAGACACTTTAAGAAAAACACAATGGCCAGCCACTTCCTTTGGATTGTTCCTTTGAATAGGACTTATGAATCCTTAGGGAACACCTTGTTTCTGGCTCATAATCCATCAGGTAATCACTGCATCCTTTCTCCTCCATGTCACGTTCAATAAAATAATTCAGGTGGGCTGCAAGTTCTTGGCAACATGCTTCTTATAGTTGATATTTTATTCTGTGCTTATTATTGAACGTCAGACTGTGGAGCTTTAAAGTTATATGAAAAACAATATTCACTGAGACTCTGGATACTACTTTGAAATGGTCTGAGGTAGTGTCATAAAAACACAACACAGGGAGAGCTTTCCCCTGGAATGTATTAGGTGAAGGCATTTGACTTCATGCAAACACGTACTGAAAAATGAAACCCTTGCTGCTGCAAGTCCTCCATGTCCAATTTACAAATATCACACAAAAAGAACTTTAGACATGGGGAAGGGAAAAACATAGCAATATAAAGTAATCACAGAAAAATGGCACTTATTTATCTTGTAAAATAAGCTTATCTCATTTTGTCCCTTGTTACAGCACAGTCATGAAGAGGGAATGACCTAATTCTGTCTTCTTTCTCTTGTCATCTCTGTTAGAGAAAGGTGGGCGAGAAACACATTCCCTGTGTTAATTAAACTTATTCTTTATCCACTGAGAATGAAAAGAATACTTTCTGTCTTAATTTTCATTGTATAACTGTTCATCATTGCTAATACTAAAATCTTTTCTCCAAGTTGCCTAAGTTTTTTGATATAAGCAATTAAATTTGCCCAAATAGATACATCAATTTAAAAAAACATAAATTTTCTTAATCTATAAAATCTTTCTACTTGGCTGAAAAAATTTGTGATTATGAACGTTGGAATTTGTGACACTTTTTCTTCAAAGATATAACAGACTGTAAAACACTATAAAAGTTGACCTTGTTTCTTTAATGCAGGATATCTTCTGTTTGTGTCCTTATGATCTTTTTAAGCTGAAAAGGTCAAATTTTTTACTTCTGAAGAATTCTGATTGTTTACTTAAAAGCTATATTCTGAAGGAAGGTGTCAGAACCAGTTAGGCAATTAAGTCAATTAAAGACAATACTTACTGGGACATTATTTTCTTGCATCGAAGGCAAGAAAATATTGAAGTACTCTTTATAAAAGCAGGCAGTTTTCCCTTCCACAGTTAAAAAGAAGGGATCACATAATCCATTGGTATGTTTAAGTTGGTAACGTTTTGGCAAATGGGAAAACTGGGGCTCAGTGAAATTGGAGAAATATTCAAGTTTATCCAGTTGGCAAATGGAAAAGAGATGGTGTCAGGCTTTTCTGCACCCCATGCAGTTCTCTCTTCGTTGTATCATACCCAACAGAGTTATTTATGAGGCACATTATCTCTGCTCTCTCCCTATTGCAAAGTGACTGCCAAAGGAGAGTCAGCTATACCCTTAGATGCTCATTGTATGAATAGAAAAAGTAATGATTTCCCCCACCCAGATAAAAGGTCTCCCAATGACCGTTGTGTGATGACAGGATTATGCATATGTCACAGTGGCCCAAAGGCTTCCTCCTCTATGATGCTGTTGCAATGACCACATTGAGAGTTCTTACATGATGTACTCCTCCCTCAGAGCCAAGGCTCTCAGAGGGGAAGCAATGGTGGGAGCTTGAGATGATTCCCTGGGTGATAGCTTTGGTTTTTATTTTCAGGATGATACCAGCTTCTATTTGATAAGTTTAATGAGTTTGTTTGAAGATTTCCTTTATGATAAAATTCCTGCTCCTCAATTTCTGTTTAATGTTTCTTGTCAATCTAATTCCCTTTACATGTGATCCATAAATTGGGTAACAAATATTTATTAGATGACTATCAAAGTTTTGGTCACTGTCAGGATTTGACATAACCTTTCTATCTAATAAAACTATAGCTCAGCAACCCTGAAAGTGTGTTCAGGAAGATGTTAATAAAAAAGAGGTACGTGGGAAAATATATTTGTGAAACTCTGAGTTAAATAAAGTTAAACTGTATTCCTGACTGCAAGACTTTTCAGAGACTCAAGTGTGCTCATGTGAATTGTAATCCTTCTCAGAGGGGACTTATGCAATATTTTCAAATGTACCATTGGAAACCACTTTTTTTTTGGAATAACTCAAAGGTCTAGTTTTCCTCTGAAGACACTTTGATAAGTAGTTTCATAATTTGAAGACATGTATTTAATGCAGTGACACCATCATAAATGTCTTCCTCCATGCAGCTTGTATTTTGTGTGCTGTCTTGGTGAAAATTCTTTGTGCCTAGCATAATCTAAGATGACCCAGGCATATGCATAGTTCTGGGTATACACAAAATTTGCCAAGGGGTATCTGAGAAATGGATAGTTTTAAGGGAATCAATTTCCAGCTCATCAATTTCCACATGTAATTCCCTTCTTCCTCATCCCCCAAAATTGCTCTTAAAGAGAGTAAGCCTGGTCTTGAGGAATCTCACTTGCCCTTCATAACACGTCTTCTCCCACTTTACAAAAATTTCTGGCTCTCAACATCTAGATAATTTCCTTGATGCGTTACAATGGGGTGGAAACATTACACTATCCACAAACAAGAGGCAACTGGAAATGCTGGTAGCATTGTGGAAAAGGGGGTGACTTTCATGTCTGGGTAAAAATTTGCTTGTTCAGGACAGGTGCTTTTCAATTCAATATTACTGAAGGACTATCTAACTAAATAGTTCATTACAAATAATTGATATTTTAAAATATCAAATATTAAAAATCAAATATTTTAAAATAGTTTAATGATAGGTCATTAAAAATAATTTTTAAAGTGATTGCCATGTAATATTTTTGTCAAATACACAGAAGGAGTTGAAGAATTAAATGACCTGCTAAAATCAAACTCCATTCTCATTCATTGATTTAGGTGAACAAATTTTTCTCTAAGCTTAAATCTGTAAAAAATAAAAACGAAGAATGGAATTAGTGCTGAACCTTGTCTTATAACAGTATTGATGATAATGCTAATGAGTAGTCTTCACCTTTGGGTATGTGAACTATACAGGGAAAAGCCCCAGCCACATCCATTTAATTAAGAGATTATTACCAATAACATTCTTACTTCTTGTGTGAGTAATGATTTTTCTTTAAAAATTAAACCATATGATATTTATAATTGTAACTCAATCCAGAAAAATATGTAATATTTAGAGCCTCAGTGTCACTGGATGCTTAAAAACAATTTACCTTTCAATTTACCCACATATTTTTGTGGCATTGAAGCATGATTCGGTGATCATGGAGGGCTTTCATGTACGAAAATTTCTTCTAGGATAAAACTCTGTGAGAGAATTAGGATGGAAATATTAGTTTAAAATGAATAAAAATAATGTGAACTTTTCAACTGGAAAAGAAGAGCATGCCTTTATCTGTTAAATGATCATGACTTTCATCTTGCTGTTGTGTTTATATTGCTTTGGAGAGATATTACAGAGTTACCTGACAGTTTAATTAAAAAGTGCCATTATTTGGAATTTGCCAGAAATTATATCTTTTGCAATTAGTTATATGCCAAAGATAAAATTGTAGATGTCAACTTAAAGATGTGCAAATTTTAGATGTCAACTTAAAGATGTGCAAGTTTCCCCAAATCTTTTTAATGAATAAGTGAGCAAAAATGTTTAAAGACCACTGATTTAAGCCACAGTCCTTGGTTACTATTCTTCCACTATAATTCCCTCATTTACCTTATTTGTTTATAATTTTTTCTGTGTATTTTAATTCTTAGTGGATTTTTAAAATTGTGATCTTTGATCTCCCATTAATAATAAGCCCTCACCTTCAGATATCTCCACACATAATTGCTTCATTGGGTATTCTCTCTTGAGCTGCTGTTAACAAGTGCTTTCCAGGGCAAAGCGCTGACCTGTTACATCCATATGGTCAACATCTGTTGTCAACATCATCCTCCCTTGTCTCTGAAAAAGACATGAAATGTTAAGAACAGGCTGATGTCAGTGTCCTCATGTTTTTAGAGAATTGAGGATGAAGTAGGACGCAGTACTAAAGAAAGAATATCAGTGTCCGGTGACCAAGATTCAAGGCCTTTGCAACCTTGGACAAGTTACAATACTCAGCTATGAGATTTAATTGCTTTATCGTAAGACCTTTTGCAGCATTAAGATTGATCATATTTTAATTTTGTTTAAAAAATTATCATGGTAAGAACACAATATGAAATCTGCCCTTTTAAATTTTTTAAATTTAATTTTTAAATATTTTTGAGATAATTTTAGACTTGAAGTTGCAAAATTAATATAATAAATTTTTATATATCCATCATCTAGTTTCCCAAAATGTTATTACTAACAGAGTACATTTAGAAAAATCAGGAAATTAACATTGATATAATCCTACTGTCTAATCTAGAGACTGTATTCAAATTCCATCAATGGTCCCATTAATGTGTTTTTTATAATGGTTCAAGAGCCAACCAAGATCACTTGTTGCATTTAGTTATCACATTTTCTTAGTCTCTTTTAATCCGTAACAGTTTCTATGTCTCTTCTTTCTCTTTCATGGTTTTGAACCATTAGAAAAGTACACAGCAGTTATTTTGTATTGTGGGTGTGTGATGTCTTTTCATGATCAAATTCAGGTTATGCATATTTGAGCAGAATTTCACAGAAGTGATGCTGTGTCCTTCTAAGCAGCCTCCCAGGAACATCTAAAGCCAGTTTGTCTCTTTAAAGTTGAGGTTAACTTTGATCATTTGGTTAAGGTGATTTCTGCCAGGTGTCTCCAATAAAAAGATTAATAGTTTTAAGTTCTCTATTGACATAAATTTCCTTTATAAATAGAAGTTCCACATGAAAATTTTCAATATTCTTTTTTCTTTTCTTTCATCTTTTTTCTTAACTCATCAAAATTTATAGAATCTGAACTTAGAATAGTTTGTATTCATTTCCGATTTCACCTTTTTTTTACACAGAATTGTAAAATGGAAATTTATCTGAACTTTTTATGGTGAATCTCTGCCAAACTACGGTTATAAAATTATAGCATGACATTTTAAAGACTGTATTTGGGGGAAAAACATAATTCTGTATTAAAATAGCTAATCTTATTCCAGTACCCAATTCTGTATTTTTTAAAAAGTGACTTTGAATCAGAAGACCTAGGATTTAATCTCTGCTCTAGCTTTTATTAACTTTGTGAACTTTCTGTATTTTTTGTATCTCAATTGCTTCTTTTATAAAATGAAATACTTAAGCCTACACTAACCTTACAGAGTTCTTCTGACATTAAAAAAAAGAAAACAGTGTGAGTAATGTCTTGCCCTTTTGGGTGTCTGTGTGTTGTGTCTGTGGCAGGAAGTGGGGAGAGAGAGCTATTCACATGCTCTGTATACTCGGGGCCCCAGAAGCACTCTGAATTTGTACATTTAGCTTCAACAACACCAGGAGTAAGTTTTTACAATGACCAAATATTGATTAGCCCAATGGTATTGAAACTCACTCTTTCTCATGCACAAACACCTCCCATATACCCACCCCAAACTACATTAATCGCAGGTCTAATGAGAATGTAATTCTGGTGTGGAAGATAAATCACTCTCTGTTAAAGTCTTGGTGAAATTCTCAGACATCTGTGACTGAAGGAAATATTTCTCCACTCTTTAGTGTTTTAGGCTGTGTCCTATCAGCTGACATCGGACTGATCACTTCCTTATAGCAGTCTCTGTGACTTCAGGGGCCCAGTGTTTAAATTTAAATGATTGGCAACTGAATTTCCACAAATCTTGCTAATTTTTTCCATTATTTGTTGCTGAACAACTCTATGTAAGCATGCTGACTCCAATAGCTGCTGCTCTCAATTTCTAAAATATGGTCATCAAACCCTCTTGCAGTTGCACTGGAATGTTCTCCCTCTCTCACTGCTGTCATATACTGGGTTTTCTTTAGTTACTTGATTTAGACAGGGAAAAATATACTGTCAGGTATTATCCAAGAAAGTGCTTTCTTCTCATTCTCTGCAAATTACATCCTCTTTATGTCCTGTATTATTCATTCATTTATTAATCATTTTAAAAATATTGATTGAGACTCTAGTATAAACCAGTCACTTTTTGAGAAGGCAGAGGCCAGGATCTCATGGAGTTTACAGTCAAGTTCAGCAAAGGAAGATAAAATGGTCTGTCCTGACTTTCTATGGTTTTGCCCTTCAATCCTTCCATGCTCATTTCCATGGACATTATAAACTAAGTTTTGCAAATGGCAAAGAGTTATAAAAATGGATTGTAATTATTGACGTTGCTTTCATTGTTATGGTTATTATTAATGAGACACTCTGATTCAGATGATAATGTGGTAGTTATCAGGTAGATGCACAGTTGTGCCTCCTGAGTGGCTCTTGGATAACTCATGTCTTTGCTGCCCCTCCCTGACTATTGCCTTTTTTGTTTTGTTTTGTTTCTGATACAGTGTCTCACTCTGTTGCCCAGGCTGGAGTGGGATGGCATGATCATGGCTCACTGCAACCTCAGCCTCCAGGGCTCAGGTGATCCTTCCACCTCGCCCTCCCAAAGTGCTGGGATTACAGGCGTGAGCCAAGACGCCCGGGGCTGACTATGGTCTTTAATCTTTAAGATGCATTTTCATGCCCACTATTCCCCATTTTCCTAACAGGAACGATATCACAAAGCCACAGCAGACACATGTTGCTACCAGGCTTAAAGAATTTCCAGATCTTACTCCTTTAAAAGTTCATGTCAGCTCCTAGCTGTCGGTAGGTACTTCCTGTCTGGACTCACTCCTTTGGTGTTTTACCAAAGAATCACTTGCTTCATCAGTAGTAGAACACTACAGATTTGAATTCTATGGAACAGGAGTGAGAGCCAGGAATCTCCATTTTGAATGAGAACTGAGATCAATTCTATTGTAACTGGTCAGTATTATAAAATTTGACAAAACACCACCATAAGCCACAGGTAATTTGAGTTTTTTTATAGCCTTTGCCCTAAGATGGTGCCTGGAATTTTTTACTCTATTTTAATGGCTGACATTACATGGATCCAGCCTTAATTTTTCTTTATATTCATGTCCCTCAGGCGCTCAACAAGTAAAACCAAGGTTACCTCGGGAACATGACTCTTGAACAATTACTCAAATCAAGAAATTTTCTTCTGAAACTGGTTTTCAAAGCCATATTATTTTAATAGAGAAAAAGATTGAAATTTTAAAACAGTCATTTACTTTTTTGGACGGAAGAGTACTGATCCCATGTTCTACCAATTCTGTTTTACTGCCAATAAAGGCTCCGTTTAAGTAGCTCATGATTGAGGTAAAATTCCCTTGAAAAATGAACCCAAAAGAATCAGCTGATGGTGACAGGATCTAGACCAGTGCTGAACTGTTTATTCCTCCCTTTGGGGTTTTGCTTTTTCATTTTCCATTATCACATGGTTTAAATTTACCAAAAGCATTAATAACAGAGCTGCTCCTAATTGGCAAAAAAATTATTGTAGCTATTTTTGTATCTGGAATCCAAATCTAATAGACTTAAGTGGGTGTGAATTATAATTATTTAAGCATGTTGATTTTGTGTGTGTGTGTCTGTGCAGAATGTGGCTGTTGCCATGGAATCTCTGTGGATGATTTCTGTGAGGTAGTGCTGATTGAATCTATAAAAAGATGAGCACAGAAAAATATGTTTATAAAAACCACTTTCTGATGAAATTGCTAAAATGAGGCCAATCTGCGTATGTGTGTTTTGTTTTGTTTCAGTTCACATTCCATTATTAAATGTTTTTTTAGAATTGTAGATTTTTAGACTGCTGGATGGCTGATTGAATCTCTTACTGATGATTTAATCAGTCATAATGCTCACTGGTGTGGGGTGAGATTGAAAGGTAGTTTTTATACCGTCCTGTTTACATGTATCCTTAGCTTTATGCAAGTATTACATCCTCGAAAAGGTGTGCTTAATCAAGTTTTTTAGAAGTCAAATGAGACATGTGGCTGTGTAAAACAATTCTATTGTGATTTTACAGCTAAATAATTTTGGGTATGGGATGAAGCTAATAGCCATTCTGCCTGCCCCACCAACATGCATCTGAACAACAGGCTGACATTTTAAGTTTATATTTTGGAAGTTTGGAGATGCAGATTTCATTCTACCACTCTCTATGGGACCTTAAATAAGTCACTTCTCCACAATGGACCTCAATATTTTCAACAATAAAACTGAGGGGATTCACAAGGATATCTCTTACTTCCCTTCAGCTGTTTAATTTGCTTGTGTGTATACAACTGTGCATATGTGTGTATGTATGTAAATGTATATGATTACAGTCCAGTGTGCTTAAAGTCAGGACTGTTTTTCTTAGAAAGCTTGTAGCTCATACTAGAGCTATTTCAACAAAACACAATTACTAAAATTAAGAGAATGACATTTGGTTTTCCTCCTTATTTACAGATTCATTACTCCTTTTTGGGTAAGACACAGTATAAAGAGGTTTAACATTAAAGTTAGGCAAAATGAGTCTGAAAGTATGTTGCTGATGGCTTGAGTACATGAGAGAGTTGACTTTGAATTTAAATAAAAATGTAATGCCAATAAAAGTTAGAAACGATGGCACATGCTGCCCATGGTGATCATGCAAATGAATTGTATAGACCAAAAACTTGAGACAGATTTTTAGAAAAAGAGGTGTTTATAATGAGTGTTTCTCAATGACTTGGAACATTGCTTGAGCCTCAATAATCTATGAATCAAATGTTTCCGAAAACATACTTTTGGTCACACTGAAGTGAGTGGCTCAAAGTTCACCTGAGCCTGCAGATCAATTGGAATAACGTTCATTGTCTTAATTAAATTTCAAAAAAACAGACCTGGTGATGGGGAATTGCATAGAGATATTTTACTGGGAAATGTTCTGGGAGAGAGACACCCATAAGGAAGTAGAGAAGACAGGTTGGCACAGAGGGAGAAGCTGACCTGCAATGTGGATGCAGCTGGGTCTTTATCTGATTCTACAGGGAATTCTAGAGCTAGGATGCCCCTTAAGCTCTATCTCAAATTGAGACAAGGGTGAGTGAGCCTTTTATCCTTTCATCACCCCATGATTGTCCACAGGCCAAACTCCAGGGGGCAGGACCCTGGAGCTGAGGGCAATGCCCAGGAGGGTGCATCTATGAACATTCAGCCACGAACATTGTCAAGAGCAGAGGATGAATGCTGTTATGGATTGAATGCGTGTTCCTCCAAAATTTCATATGTTACAATCCTAACCCCAATGGTGATGATATTAGAAGGTAGAGTTTGGAGGAGGTAATTAGGTCATGAGGGTGGACCCCTCATGAATGGGTTGAATACCCTTAGAAAAGCGACTTCAGAGAGCTCTCTCTCTTTCTACCAGGTGAGGATACAGTGAGAAGACAGCCATCTGCAATCAGGAAGGGGACTCTCACCAGACAACAAGTCTTCCAGCACCTTTATCTTGGACTTCCAGCCTCCAGAATTATGACAAGTAAGTATCTGTTGTTTAAGCCAATCTATGGTCATTTATTCTAGCAGCCTGAATGACTAAGACAAGTGCATTGGTCCTGAAGAGGGAATCCAGGCAGAGCAGCAATTTCCACTACGTTTATTCATATCCATATTAAACAAAGTGTGCTTTATTAAATTGTTCTCGAAAATGAATTTTCTATTAAAGTTTGGAAGACACATTATCTGAGGGAACCACACTGCTTATTATCATGCTAAAAGTTCTGCTAAGACCTACCAAAAAAGAAACTTCTCTGACTAAGTGTTCCCCACCTTATTTCATCATACAAAACTGTTTTGGCATAACATCAAGTAACAATATGCAGAATTAGATTCTATAAAGCATTCTTTAGAAAATGCTGATTTATAAATACATTACTGGGGTGATTTGCTGTTTGATAGTATCAATGCTTAGAAATGATCTTATCATTTCAACCGGTCTTGAGAATGGAATATTAGGCACATAACTACCCCCCTACCCCCACCCCACTCCACCCACACACACATTTCTAATTCTATTGGGCCATTTCATGAGTTGGACGACGGACTGGTGGAAACCAGACCAAAGTGAACTCTGTATTCAAATTTAGATTATCTTTGCCCTGTACAAACTTATTTATTCATTTATTCTTTTGTTTATTCAACCATTCATTTATTAGAAAAACCATTCATTGTGTGCCTGAACATCTGCTATGGAAGTTAGAATGTAAGCTCCATGAAAGCAGGATCCTTTTCTATCTCTTTCACCATTTCTGCCATCACTGGCAAGTACAGTATTCAGCCTCACAAAAAAATTTACTCAATAAATGAATGCTGAATGAATGTAGTAAGACACTGTGGTAGGCCCTGGGAGTATGATGAAAACATAGACTGTGGCTCCTGCCCTGGAAGGGCTCATTTCTAATAAGAACCTTCACAATAATGAAAGATTTAGTATGGAACTTACTATGGAAATGGTTTCAAAAAGATTATCTATGACAGTTCAGAAGATTTCACATAGATCATATAGATACAATGTAAAGTAGGTAATTTTTTTCACATGCATATGTAATACTCCAGAATTTAGGATAATAGTAGCCCTTAATAGTTGTTATTTTGATATCCTTTTTTTAGTGCTACTGCAAGATGGGAAGGAGAGAGAGGTGGGTGATAAGACTTGGCATTAGCAGTAGGAAAGTGGCAAAGTCATTATGTTTGATGCTGATCTACGCTGTCTATAATTCTTTGAACATGTAGTTAAGTGTGCTGGGGGAATTTAAGGAGAGGGAATTACAAGATTTGGAATTGGGCCTAAACCATAGGTGGGTAATGAAACTCTCACTCTGTTTTTCAACCCTCTGGCTAGTTCTAGGACCAAACCATGCTAGCATATGTGCCCAACACAATGTCTTCTTCCAAACTGTTGGTCTCATCTCCTCTGCTCTCTTGCTCTTCTTGAAGAGGTTTCTCCCTCTCCAAGCTGGTAAACTCTTCAAAGCCAACAGGAACCCAGCTTTGGGTTGTCAGCAGCCAGTATGTTCAAAGACAGATGGCTTCAGATTCTAAGGGAATGAACACCTGTAGTATGGTCAAAGCCAGGAAATATTCAAAGGTAAAAATGAGAATATGGTTTGGCAGTAGGTCCTTGTATGTGAAGAAATGAAATGAAATGAAATAATGGTGATTATGTTTGGTTTGTTCTGACATTGTCTGCATGTTCTTTGATAAAAATTTATGCTATGTTAGAAACCCAAAATCTAAGTTGGAGATCTCCTTTACTATTTCTGCTTTATACTAGATCATGACTTATTTTTCATACCATTTGATATTATCTCTCCTCTCCAATCCATAAAATATTCATAATAAATTTGAAAATAGGAAGTAAAAGACCAGCAATGTGTATGTCTTTCAGTTTCATTTTTTGCACTGCTTTGATATATTGAAAACTTTTTAATTGAGAAAATTCCTTATTTTTGTCCTATTTTTATTGATCAGTAAGTAATAAAGCTAATAAACCCACAGCACTATGATAACTTCTTTCCCTAGAACAGACTTAAATTCTTCTGTATAATTGGCTACTTCTTTACTTTCCTCTAAGTCTTAAACCTCCCAATAGAACCTTTGAATTGTGAAGATTGCTTTGAGTCCTTCCACACTTTTGAATGCATTCAAAAATTTCATCTCAGTATAAAGCAGCTACATTTTCTTCATAATAGAAGTAAAACAATGAAAGAGAAGGGGGAATGAAAATCCCATGAAATTTTGTTGCCTGGGCACATGGAAGAACGATGTGCTAACCGAACTGTTTTCAACATAACATAATTTTGTCTTGGGCTGAAAATTTATTTTGACTTACATTTGCCAAAGGCTTTGCCACCGTAAGCTTTGTCAGTTCCTCCAGCCAGTGGGCAGCTAAATTCAAAAAGCTGACACCCTCATTTGCTCCCCTTAAATCCCTGGCCGGTTCTATAATCTTCTGCCTTTAAACAAGCTCTACCTTAAAAAATCACCAAAACGAGAATTCTGAGCTACTTAAAAAAATCTAGACACTCAATTTTTCTTCTTAACATTAGACATCGTTTTGCTCCAGTAAGTCTGTGGAAGTGACAGTTGTCAGCAGGCATCCTTCCTCCTTTGGCCCTAGTTCATCTCCCACTGAAAAGGTAGTTTCAAATTCCAATCTGCTCTTTTCCTCCATCCTTTCACTCCATATATGATTTTCCAGGTCATAACAAAAGGAAAAATGAACAAAGATGACTCAATTTCTCTTTTTCTGTTTTCTACCAATCATTTAAGAACCAAGTGCCTTCTGATCAGAAAACAGTTGCTTAATTGAGAAAGGAGAATTTCTAAGCACTTTTCTCAGTGTGTCTGACTAAAGCATATTACTTTCTTTCCTAATCAATAGTTAATTAAAACTGTGAGTCATCTTGTTGAAATGATAGATGCCCTGAAGTTTTAGAGCATCTTCAAAACTGATTGTCAAAGTTACTTTTTCCTAAAATAAACAGAACAATTCTCAATGTATTTTTAACCAGCGGGACAATTTTTAAACACTAGTAGGTTACCTCACAGACCCATAGCTATGTATCTTTAAGTACATTTATAAAAGAATATGGTGGGAAGAAGAGTGAAACCATTATGGATTTTAAAATACTTAGAGGAGTTTTACTAAATAAGATAATACTGAATAAGCAAAATACAATAAAATCAGGTCTATTCAATCTGAAGATGATCCCCAGGGAAGCCTGCAGTTTCAATACTGTTATAACATTGAGTTCCTTCCTTTAGTGAGGCAGACAGTGCAGATAAAGGGCACTGACTTTGCAACCCATCAACTTTGGTTCTGATATGGACTCTGCTGTTTTTAGCTGTGTGATCTTAGATAAGTTACTCAATCTCTCCGTGCCTTTTCTGTAAAAACAAGGATACTTGTACCACCTACTTTGTAGGGTTACTGTGAGCCTTATCTATGTAAACACACAATGCACTGAGAACCATGCTTGGCACGTGCTGAGCACTCTTCGTGTGCCCCTCTAACTGTGATTAAACTTAATTTAAAAGTGTATAACAGTCAATTAGGAGATGGGAACGTCCTGTAATTAAAATCTAGTTAGTCAGCTTTGAATTTTAGTCAATAATAATTATTTGCTTTCTGTGAACACTCTCGACTTTATTTCATTTTCTTTCTTCGATTTTAGAGGAAAAGCACATCATGCCCTCGAAGCTGGGGATGGGGTGGTGTCAGGGCAGGGAAGAACTTTTTGTGGTGCCCCTGTTTCCTCCTGTCTAAATTTTAGACAAGGCTTAGTTTAAGCTCATAACTCCCAGGGGAGTGCTGGACCGCAGCTAAAGCAAGATTGCTATTTACAGGGTGACCTAGGATGATCCTTAGTCTCTGTGGATTTTAAGAGCCTGGAAAGTCTAGATCTGCTTTCATATAAGAGAAGCAGGGGGTGCCAGCTCAGAATCCCTGTAAAAGTATGTGTTCTTGCTCTCCTTTTCTCATTATATACTTTCAATGCCCAATCTCTAAAGCTGGGTCACATGGTTTATATTTGGAGGGTTTTCGCAAGATTTTATTTTTAAAAGAATCAGTGACTGAAAACCATCAAAACCAACTTGTCTATGTGATAGATTTGGACAAAATGCAACCAGACTTTGATGGCAATGGTTTCTGATCTCTTGCATACAGCTATGATGATGATGGTGGTAGTGTGGTGATGACACTAATACCACTAGCTACTATTTATTGAGCATCTACTGCTATTGGTTAGACACTCTACTAGGTGTTCAAGTATGTTAGTTGTTTAGCCTTTACATTAATCCTGTGAGGTATTACTCCAATTCTATAGATAAGATCAATGAAATTCAAAAGGTAAATAGCTTCCACAAGGTGGCACAACTAGTGGGTGCGTCCACCCACCACCAAAGCCCAGGCTCCCCCTCCTAACAGCCTCAGCTTGTCATCCATCAACTAGCAATTTACGGATTTCTGCTTAGTCAAAGTGCCTTCACCCCTTACAAAATCAAGATGCCTCTATGCCCCCTTTATGTGCCTTTCTTTACTGCTTGATAGTAAATTCAAGTTTCTATAAATTGCCTTTGTTGATGCCAAGATATTAGGTTATTTGATGTTGTTATTCTAATTTATGCCCTTTCAAGATGCAGCCACAGAGAAAAAAAAAAAGGCCTTGCAAAGCTCATGCATTTTCAGATGAGTTTATAAATAGAAGCGACATCATCCACTCTTTTGAAATAGAGAGACATCAGGAGAGAGGCCATTTTCAGGCCTCTCTTCCCTTGACCAGGTCACTTATTGTGTCCTCACTGACGACTGAAAGAAATTGATCCCCCTGTCCTTTGAAGGTTTACTGTGTGATGTTTGTTACAGAAAAAAGAATCAGAATTCTTTTAGCCTCTGCTCATTCATCTCCTTTTAGTAGCTCGATAAAGCCACCCTATCAGCTTGAAAGAAGACAGTGGAATGAATTTAGCCTAGTTGTATTTGATTCAACAAACATAAGCAAATGATTAGTCAGGCTTTTAGTGTAACATACTGCAGAACACATTTACAGCATTGGGTCATATTTAACTCAACGGCAGTGATAACAGTAATTCAGTGTCGTCTTACACTGAGTCATGCAATAAGGGGTGTAACTCTATATGTAAGATGTGCATTAAAAACTAGCAATCATTAAATTCCAACTAGTTTTTTAAAAGTCAAAACAAGTCATTTTCTAATAGCATTTTCTGGCTTTTAGCCCATCTGAAATTTCTGTAGTGTGAATTTTTCATCCCTTCTCATGTGAGGTTATATTCTAGGGGTTCATGTGAGGCAGATAACTGATTTTTCAGATTCTTTCAGATTAAAATTAATAGAACAATGGTAGTAGAAATAACAAGAGATTTACAGGCAAATACACATGGATTGGAATCCTAGTCCTACCTCTTTCTTTATCTGTAAAAAAATAGACACAAGAATCTCAACACTGTGTGGTTATTCCAAGAGTTAAATGAGATGGGATATGTCATAGTCTAGATTGATGTTTGACATATGGTGTTTGATATAGGTGATCTGTCATTTCCTCATCACTGCCCATCTGTGCTTGTTCTGAAGAAGACCTGAATTCCATAGTCAGGTGACAGAACAGGTTCCAAAGTCAGAATCAAGCTTTCACGTTCCAAGCCCACTGTTTATTTGGTTGTTTCTTTTTTTCAGCCTAGAGCAAGCTTTTATCCATTTTCCATTTTTAAATTTCTTATTTGTAAATTATTGATAATAGCACCTATTTCCTAAGGTTGTTTTTCATGACATAATGCATATTAGACCTCTAGCACTTGAGAAGCACCTAATATATGTTTGTTATTAACATTATTAATAGGAAAGATGTCACTCAAAATGGCTCTACCTTTTAATAATAACAAATAATAAGATCTTATGTGACATGTGCTATTCTAAGAACTTTTATTTGCATCAGATCATAGGGTTCCCTTAACAGCTTGATGAGGCAGGTATTATTATTTATAAACATCCCCATTTTTAAGATGAAAAAATTGAAACCAAAAGTAATGAATTTTTCCACTGGTACAAAGACAGAAAATGACAGAGCTGTTATTTGAATCCTAGCTATCAAGTTTCAGAGTTCATATTCGTAATCATTTTCTATAGCTGCCTCATATATTATTTCACAACAGCTCATTGAGGTAGGTAGGGCATGCGCCATTGTTTCTTACTCTGTAATGAAGAAATCGAGGGTCTAAAGGGCCAGGATTATGAGCGAAGCTTCTTCTCTCAACCCATGAAACAAAATAGCTAAATCTTCCTTTAGGAGTCACAGAAGGGAACTCCTGAGCACTTATTTTCTATGTGTATGGGGAATAATGGGGAAGAAATTGCATTAAAATCTCATTCTTATCTTACAAATTCATCTAGTTTAGCTTTTTACTCCATAATGTAACTCTTTGTTTGAAAAATTGTATTTGAAATTTCTTTGCACTGAATGCAATGGATGCTCCAAAAAGATGTGCCATGTTTTTCCTTGGATTCGTGTTCCCTTTGGCAAACAGTGCCTATCAATGTTTGAGAACTTGACCTTAAATATAATTCTAGCAATGCTAACTCATAAAGATGCTTGGGAATCAGTGGAGTTTATTTGACATAATATCAGAATTTGGGATCTCCTTTTTTGCAGTAAAGATATTACCTAATGATATTGAGACAACGAAGTATAAAGAGGTCCCTGGAGAATCTCCAATCATCCTGTGCACTGGGAGGAGTATGCACTGGGGTGGAGCCATGGAAGTTCACGCCATTTGCACTGGGGAGGAGCCTGGCATCTCCTGTTCTGGGGTGGTAACCTGGGGTTCTATTCCCCTTTAACATTCACCTTTCAAGCCTTGCATTTCTGTGTCCTATTGGTAAAACTTCCACTGTATCCATAAACATAGCCATAGAAGGGTCTGAAATATATTGTTTTGAGCTTTTCACCTCATCTAGTATAGGGTGGGAGGAAGAGGTAAAAATGATTGCTACAACGTAATATGTAATATCTCACTCAGAGAATATACAAAATCCCTTTACACAGAGGAATTATCTTCTGTGAATCAGGCACAGCGTACAGGGGACATTAAGATGAATGACATGAGGGCCCTGCCTTCAGGCTGTTGCCTTTATCAACACAAGAAAAGATGATTTGAAAGAACATTGTGCCAAATCACAGTAGAAATTTAAAGTTTTCTTTATAGAGAATGATTCAAACAATGAAACCGGTTTGGGCGTCATTTGTAGAATTTACCATTTTGTCACCACAGCACCAAGAAAAAATTTTCATCTTCTAGAATTAGAAATATAAACATATCTGTAGTCAGTAATAATCTGGGTCTTTAAGAGAAAAAGTATTAGAAAGTGTAATCAATAAGTACTTAGTACGTTTGAACTGAAATCTCCAACTACTTACAGATAAGTGTTCCATTTCGTGCCAGGAAGCCTGTTTGGCAAATTGTAATGTAGCAAGTAGTGAGAAAACATAGGTCACCTTGAATGCTGATTGAATATAATCAATGATTAATGGCAAATTTGTGGTCTTTTTAATGACCATAGTTAAATAAAATTAAATTGAACCATAAATTTCGAAGCTCTCTGGAACTGGGTCATGTGAAAAGTAAGCTTTATGAAGAAAAAAATTGATTCAGTAATATTACTCTCATCAGACTTGCAACTCAGAATTCAGAGCTTTTTATTTAAATAGAGTTTTCACTATGCTGTTTACATATTCACATATGTTTAATTAGGTTGGCAAAGTTGTGTAGATTTAATCTCAAAGAGTTCAGTAAAAAGCCATACATTTTTTTTGGTCTGATTTTATTTCAACCACATCCGTGAAAATCAGCATGGGTTCAATCACTTAAGAGTGGAGATGCTTTAATTATCATTTCAGTGAAAGAAATAAGGAAGTGGACCAGCTTCGCTCTCAGTATTAAGGCCTACTCAAAATTAGTTAAATGGTTGGATCTTCTAGAAGTTTGATGACATCTTAGGCTTCCATCAGAATAAATTTTGCAAAATTGTAATCATGTTTTGAAAAATATGCTATTGGTATATTGATCTCAAGATTTATTATAATTGCATGGGTAATATCTCTGAGATTATGTTGTCAATTTCGAGCTGAAATTTAGAAATAAACAAACAGAAATGGTGCTTTATTGTACCATTAGCCAGTTCACAGAGAAAAAATACAAAGAGTGTCATTTGGAGAGATAGAAATTTGCACCACGTCCTGCATGGTTAGATCCCACCAAAAGCAGTTGTAATGCTCCTGGTTTCAAAACATCCACCACCATCCTGAAATGTTTTTGTAGAGAATTCTATGATCACAGAAACCAGAGGAAAAGGTCAGATCATCTATCCATTCTCTGCTAAGTTTAGAGCCAAAACTCAGAGGCTACACAGTGAAGTCAGCAGAAAAGACTGAGGTATCAAGAACAGGCTTGAGAAAAGAAGGTGAGAGATTTGGTGGGTAAAGGCATCTACATCCTAATTGATTACAATAGGGATGGCACCATGTCTGAGGGACCAAGGAAGGGACCAGAAACCAATGAACAAAACATAGGGTTTATTGAAGACCTTCATCCCAGGCAGGTCCAGTAGTAGTCAGCTGGACAGGACAAGAGCTGCCATTTGTGAAAGCATGCAGTTTATACAGCGTTTTCATTTAACACCCTTCACCTAGCAACCTCTACCTAGAAACCTCATTTAACCCGAAACGAAGGGCCTCTATTGTTGTGGGAAATCAGGGACCCCGAACAGAGGGACTGGCTGGAGCCACGGCAGAGGAACATAAATTGTGAAGATTTCATGGACATTTATCAGTTCCCAAATAATACTCTTATAATTTCTTATGCCTGTCTTTAATCTCTTAATCCTGTTATGTTCGTAAGCTGAGAATGTACGTCACCTCAGGACCACTATAAGTATATCTAACTATACAAATTGCTTGTAAAACGTGTGTTTGAACAATATGAAATCAGTGCACCTTGAAAGCAAACAGAATAACAGTGATTTTAGGGAACAAGGGAAGACAACCATAAGGTTGGACTGCCTGCAGGGTCAGGCAGAATAGAGCCATATTTTTCTTCTTGCAGAGAGCCTATAAATGGGCATGCAAGTAGGAGAGCTATCACTAAATTCTTCTACTAGCAAGGAATATTAAATATTAAGACCCTAGGAAAAGAATTGCATTTCTAGGGGGAGGTCTATAAACAGCTGCTCTGGGAGTGTCTGTCTTATGCAGTTGAGGTAAGGACTGAAATACGCCCTGGTCTCCTGCAGTACACTCAGTCTCACTAGGGTGGGGAAAAACCCCACCCTGGTGAATTTGAGGTCAGACCAGTTATCTGCTCTCGAACCTGTTTTCTGTTGTTTAAGATGTTTATCAAGACAATACGTGCACAGCCAAACATAGACCCTCATCAGTAATTCTAATTTTGCCCTTGCCTTGTGATCTTGCTTTGCCCTTTGCCTTATGATCTTTATTGGCCTCAGAAGCATGTGAACTTTGTTCTCCTTTTTTGCCCGTTGAAGCATGTGATCTTTGTGACCTACTCCCTGTTCATACACATCCTCTCCTTTTGAAATCCCTAATAAAAACTTAATGGTTTTGCGGCTCAGGGGACATCACAAACCTACCAATATGTGATGTCACCCTGGAGGCCCAGCTGTAAAATACCTCTCTTTGTACTTTTCTCTTTATTTCTCAGACCAGCTGACACTTAGGGAAAATAGAAAGGAACTATGTTGAAATATTGGGGGCTGGTTCCCCCGATACTCTATCCCTTGTATGGCCTGTGTTGAAAAGGGTGGGCCAGGGGGTTGGATGTCCTTCACAGATAAGGAGTGTATCTCTGGGTTGGCCACACCCAGATTCCTTACCTTGGAATTCCAAACCAATACTCTTCTTAGACCATAGAGTCATTCTCAGGGTATGCTTAAGTTATTGCTGTCAGGTGCATCTGTCATGCAGCCATACTGAAGCTTATTATAGAGAAAGAGAAGAATTAGGTTGAAAAGTGTCTTTGCAACAAGAGAACAAGCGTAATTATCACATGTGTTAGAGAAAATAGCCTTCATCATTCTGAGCTAAGTTACAGCTGCCCCATTTTGGTTCAGATAAGTTGTACACTCCGACTTGCTACAACCCCCACTGCACATTCTATCAGAAACACACCACCATTCATCCAATTGCTTAAGCCCTGAAGATGAATCCTCCTTGGCACTTTTCTTCTTTTCACACTCCTCATTCATTATTTCAGCAATCCTTCAGAGTCTGCCTTCCACATGTACCATGAATCCTATCTTTTTATTTCACCTTTACCACCCTCATCCTACTCAGCATTGTCAATGGACTACTGTGATGGGCTCTTCCCTGGTCTCTCTTCTTACACCAAAACTAAAATTTAGAAAGTAAATCTGATCATGTCTCTCCCTGATTAAAAAATCCTTAAAGAGGTTTTCATAAATATATGACATATACGTGACAACATATATAACTGACTTCAGACCATATATTTATTTAGTGTCTTTTGTTGTCATTTGTGAGCTCCACAGGGGTAAGGACTCCCTCTTTAGTACATAGAAGAAGGCATGCTGTCATTAAGTAATGAATATTTATTAGATAAATGGATGTACAAATTTTCCCCTAAAATGGAGCATGTTTCACCCTCTATGTTAACCACCAGAATTCCTGTAGGTATCAAGTTTGAGAACTATGTCTTACATAATAAGAAGGGCAATACCTTACATAACCTACCAGCATAATTTAATCATCCCAGTTGTTCCAATTATATTGAAAAGGCTCCTCTGTGTTTTTGCTTTACTGGAGAAATCTATAATAGCTAGTTTATGTTCATGAAGTCACAGAATATTATCCACATATAGTCATGCTAAGATCCACCCCAATACCTATTTCAGAAATTAAGTATTTTCTTCCATGGTTTCAAGAGTCCTCTTTTTCTTTTCCCAACTCCAAATACAGTATTACAGAGATTCTCTAATTCCAGGTTCAATATTGACTACAGTACAAATCTTTTCCTTTTTTTCTCTTAAGAGTAATAGCTGAGGAGTTCATTCCATCTTAGACAGCTTAAAATAGAGTTGCACAGAAGATCACGCAGCAATAAGCTTGAAAAGGGTTCTAACCATGGCATAAAGGGGAAAAGCACAGTTCAGAGGAAAACTGCTTCAACACAGAAGATAATTTACCCTTCTACAGAGATATATATTTAGGATTTTTCTGTAGCAGCTGTGGGATCTGTTGGCCTGACAAAATTTATGAACCCACAGCAAATTGATCATTCCTAGAGGCAGAAAAGAAACCTATTTGCATATGGTGATGTTAAGATTCCTAAATATCTTTTTCCTATTAGCTCTTCATAAATTTTTCAAAATTATTTCTACTATGCATTTAGGCACCAAAGACCAGAGTCAACATTTCAATGACATGTTGGTGGGGGGAGAACAGAAAACAGAATGCTAGAAATTAAGCTAGAAATCCTAGATTTGAATATTTGTTCAACTTAAAGCTACATGACCTAAAGTAAATTAATACAGTGGATAGAGACTTGTTTGCCACCGTTTCTGTTTTTCCCTTCTGTCAAGGCACACAGCTCCCTAGCTCATTAGAAATGGTCATTTGGCCAAGTTTCCACTGTACCTGTGTTAATTTGCCAGAGATACCATGACAAAGTACTACTGGATGTCTTAAACATACATTTATTTTCTCACAATTATGAAGACTAGAAGTCCAAGATCAAGGTGTCAACAGCATTTGTTTCTTCTGAGGCCTCTCTCTTTGGCTTAAACATGGCAATATTTTCCCCCCTGTCTTCATCTGGTCTTCCCTCTGTGTACATCTGTGCTAAAATTCCCTCTTATAAGAGCACCAGTAATATCAGATTGAAGCCCACATTAGTAACCTCATTTTAATTTAATTACCTCTCTGAAGACTCTATCTCCAAATGCAGTCACTTTATGAGGTACTGGGAGGTAGTACATTAACATACAAATTTTGGAGCAACATGATTCTGCTTATAACACTCACCAATGGTCAGCAGAAGTAACTGTGTACAACTTCCATCTCATCCACTTAAAAGATACTTGCTCTAGACATCTTTCTCTTTTCCCTCTCACTGCCTGAAAATATCAGTGCCTGGAACCATCTTGAAGACCACATGTTGGGTTCTATAGTGCCAAAGAATCTGGATTGCTTAAATGTCTCCCTCAAGCAGAGTCTGCCTTCTCATCTTGGACTATGATGTGAAATAAAAAAAAAAGAGACTTGACTTTGGGAGACCATCCCCTTTCTGTCTGCTTATTAAACTAACTCATTGTTCACTCTAACATATTCAATGGTTTTGTCTGGGCCCAACTGTCCTCTTCTCAGAAATGGTCATAACAGAAACTTGCTTGAACTGTTGAATAAAAAATAGCATCTATGTGTGAGAGTACCCAACACAATGATGAAAATAAAACTATAATGGCCATGATTTTCTGCATTTTACTTTGAGAAAAGCCGTAGTGTGATCATGTATGTGAAATAGTTTTGTAAATTTTAAAAAATCACCAAATAGAGTACTAATTGTTATATATATATATATATATATATATATATATATATATATATATTTATACTTTAAGTTCCAGGGTACATGTGCACAACGTGCAGGTCGGTTACATATGTATACATGTGCCATGTTGGTGTGCTGCACCCATTAACTCATCATTTACATTAGGTATATCTCCTAATGCTGTCCCTCCCGTTATTAACCCATCAGTCTCTAAGGTCTGATTATAGAATTCAGCGATGGGCTTCAAGAGGTATTTGAAAGCAGAATTTTGAGTATATGTGGTGATTTTTCTTCTTCAAAGGGTTGATAGGGCATCATCCGATTCTCAAGTGTATTTTTGGTTCAACAATATCAAGAATCACTGACCTCTAAGTGTCTATTCAGGCTGGGTAAAGTCCAGGGTCTTTGAGGGATTGGCAAAAAGGTGGGGCTAGCAGTGAATACAGCCCTAGGGGAGCAGAATGGGAGGCCACCACTGGAGGGGGCACGAAAAGCCAGGAGGACAGCCGCACGACTTTATTAGGATCCTAACAACAGAGGATAGGAAAGGAAGTAGGTGGAGACAGAGGGATGGATAGAGGGGGAAACTGCTGCAATTTCCTTCCTTTGTCTCAGGGTTCTCCTATTTCACTGGCTCTTGACCTGCTGCATGGCCTCTCCTCCTTTGCTGGATCTCATCAAAAAGATGTGAGATTTTCTAGTTCAATACCTCTTTGTGTGGGTGACAAAGCTGAGACCAAGGGAGATAAAGGAAGGTGTTGTGGCCAAGGTCACACAGCTAGTTGTTGGCAGAAGTAGGCTGGAACCTGGCTCTGCCATGCGCTTGCTTTCTACCACACAGTATCAGCTACAATGTCATTCCCAGAGAAATTAGTAATTCCCAGTGTGAGAATTTCCCAGTAGGAGACAGCATAGTTCTACTACTCACTTTGTTCTTCTTCTTTTTTAATTGTTATATAAAAGTTCAACATGCCCAGAGTTTGAAGAGTTAACTAGTTCTACAAGATTGGTTGTAAACAACAACAGTTCCCTACAAGCTTCTACTTAATGTCTCTAGCCTTGATAGCAATCACTTCCTCTTTGATCTGATTATTTTGGCCTTATCATCCAATGCCTACATAACATGTTGAATGACTTATTCTTTTTTCCTCCCCAATTTGGGGCATCATCTATTGACTTCCCACTTTCAAAATGAGATGAAATTTGCATACTATTTCCCTCCTCATTGCCTCTCACCACACATTCATGCCCTTGCTATTCCCTGTCCTCTCATTTCACTTACCTGGAATTTGGGTTATGTCAATATTCAGTAATTGCATCATTATGACTAGAAGTAGTATAACATGGAGATTAAAGTGGGGTAAAGGCCTGACTGCTAGCATCAGGAGTGGGGTGGGAAAAGAAGACAAAGGGCTCCAGCACCCACCGTGCATGGACAAGTTAACACCATCCTCCTGTTTTCACTGTGGTACTTCTGACCTCATTTTACCTGGTGCCTCCCAGTCTAAAGACCCTTTGCTATTTCACCTCCAAACAATAAAACTCCAGATATTGCTGAGGTAAGGAGAGGTAAGATGCCTAGCAGCCCAGATTAGGAAAAGACATCTAGGATCTGACTGTTTCTTTCTGATATTTTAAACCAATTCTTTTTTTTCATTGCATCATTCATTCCCATGTTTAGAGGTAATTGATACTGCCAGTTCCAGAGCCTTTGAGAACTCCGTTTTCTGATAGTTGTCTTTTTTGTCCCTGCCCTTCTCATCCATGGAAGTTTAGATGTTAAGCCATGTTTTTGCTTTCCTATTGTTATTATGAGGTTTCAGGAGACAGAAAATGTGGACTGGAAAGCTATGGTCATCCCTTATGGGTAGCCAGATATACACAGAAGGTTAGAACCATCTCTAACTAGTTTTACCTGGAAGTCAGGCATTCACTTCTTCTGTGACCCAGTGAAAGTTTTTCCTATTTAGTTTCCTTATATATAGCTGGGGGTAATAAGTAATAGGGAATCTGTGAAGGCCAAATGAGGTAAGAGATGTGAAGTTCTTAGAACAATGTCTGATACATATTAGGCAATCAGCAAACACCACTTTCTTCAAATTCTTCTTAGAATGAGATCATGGAACAGTTTTAAAAACCATTCCCTTTTCCTCTTCCATTCACAACCTTAAGTACCTACTTCACAAATCTGTTAAAATTCCCTCTCTTGGATTATAATGTCCTCTCACGTTCAGTTCATGTCAGGAAAGCCTTTTTATTTACATCTGTTTTGTATAAATTAAGGTTCTTGGTATTGGTAGTCAGGTAAGACTTGATAAAACACAGGCTTACCTTTAAGGACCTCATAGCTAAAAACCTGGCATTAGGATTTTATTGTTCAGAACAGGCTTCTTCCAATTCCAAATGGGCTAATAAAGATTCTGTTAGGAAAAGGAGACTCCCTCGTGGGAAATGAGAGGCTAAGAAGCTTCCTATATTTACATGGCTGGAGAATTTGTGCATTTGTTCTGACTTTCTCTAATTAAACTGGAAATATTTTGTGTGAGGCAAAGTTTTATTTTCTTTCCCTTACTCCACATCTGAGTGGGGAAAATTTGGTTAGACATCAACAGAGGATTTTGAATGCCCTTGCTTCCAGTCTTTGTATGTTTAATAAGAAGCCAAGTTTCAAGGTTAAGATCTCTTCTCTGCGAACTTTCCATAGCACCATCCTCCAATCTGAAGCAGTAGCTCTGTGTAGCTCCTTATTTGTGCTGTTCTAGTACCCTTATCTCTTTCTACCTTGATGAAAGAGATGCTTCCTTTTTCCTTCCCTGAGCTGGGTGCCCTGCAGTTCCTCCGTGAACATGAATATATTCATGGAAATGTGACAGCTGAGAATATCTTAGTGAATTCAGAGGACCCGACCCAGGTGAGAGTGAGGTCCTCCTCATCCTGCCCTATGGATATTTTATCTCCCTGAGGAACTTAAGTTCCTTGAAACCAAAAATCATGCTCAAACATGTTTACTCCTAAGAATGTTAATTCCTGTTTAATTGCAACCGTGCAACAGGTAAGTTGTACAATCAGGATTTTTCCAACCAAATGCAGTAGATTGAATTATTGGTTCCAATTCTTCTCTCCCCCTTGTGTAACAGCAGGATTCTACATTCATATCTTCAACCTCATGGCGCATGGAATATATTTCCCCATATTTGACTTTGGGCTTGGCCACATGTCTTGCTTTGGCCAATGAGATGTTAGAGGATGTGACATAAGCCAGCTTGAAGTCAGTTACCCAGTGGGCTTATCTTACCTCTCGTGCTTCTGCAGTTGCCGTGAGAAGAACATATTGCAGGTTTCCAGTTTCATCCACGTCCCTACAAAGGACATGAACTCATCATTTTTTATGGCTGCATAGTATTCCATGGTGTATATGTGCCACTTTTCTTAATCCAGTCTATCATTGTTGGACATTTGGGTTGGTTCCAACTCTTTGCTATTGTGAATAATGCCACAATAAACATACGTGTTCATGTGTCTTTACAGCAGCATGATTTATAATCCTTTGAGTATATACCCAGTAATGGGATTGCTGGGTCAAACGGTATTTCTAGTTCTAGATCCCTGAGGAATCGCCACACTGACTTCCACAATGGTTGAACTAGTTTACAGTCCCACCAACAGTGTAAAAGTGTTCCTATTTCTTCACATCCTCTCCAGCACCTGTTGTTTCCTGACTTTTTAATGATTGCCATTCTAACTGGTGTGAGATGGTATCTCATTGTGATTTTGATTTGCATTTCTCTGATGGCCAGTGATGATGAGCATTTTTTCATGTGTCTGTTGGCTGCATAAATGTCTTCTTTTGAGAAGTGTCTGTTCATATCCTTCACCCACTTGTTGATGGGGTTGTTTGTTTTTTTCTTGTAAATTTGTTTGAGTTCATTGTAGATTCTGGATATTAGCCCTTTGTCAGATAAGTAGATTGCGAAAATTTTCTCCCATTCTGTAGGTTGCCTGTTCACTCTGATGGTAGTTTCTTTTGCTGTGCAGAAGCTCTTTAGTTTAATTAGATCCCATTTGTCAATTTTGGCTTTTGTTGCCATTGCTTTTGGTGTTTTAGACATGAACCATCATTCTCAGCAAACTATCGCAAGTACAAAAAACCAAACACCGCATGTTCTCACTCATAGGTGGGAATTGAACAATGAGAACACATGGACACAGGAAGGGGAACATCACGCACTGGGGCCTGTTGTGGGGTGGGGAGAAGTGGGAGGGATAGCATTAGGAGATATACCTAATGTTAAATGACAAGTTAATGGGGGCAGCACACCAACATGGCACATGTGTACATATGTAACTAACCTGCACGTTGTGCACATGTACCCTAAAACTTAAAGTATAGTAACAATAAAAAAAGAACATATTGCAGGATGCGTTTCATAAACCCCCAGCTTAGTCACTCCAATTGATCTGCAGACTGCTAGACCGATATAGAACCAAACCAGCTCAGCTAACTGACACATGCATGAGGGAGAAATAAATGTTTGTTGTTTCAAGCTGTTGAGGTTTGTGTTAGTTTGATATATACCTTTACTGAAATCACTTCAAAGTAAGGTCAATAAACCTCTGCAATGATATATATTTTCAGCTGCTAATATGGCTGATAATAGACTTATCTCTCAAAATGTCCCCATGTTACATGTTATCAAAGTACCCTGTAGTTCCTGTCATCACTGTTGAATGATGGCACTATTGAATGTCTTTGTTATTTAATATCTTTTTTTTTTTTTGAAATGGAGTTTCGCCATTTCACCCAGGCTGGAGTGCAGTGGCACGATCTCAGCTCATTGCAACCTCCACCTCCCAGGTTCAAGTGATTCTCCTGCCTCAGCCTCCCGAGTAGCTGGGATTATAGGCAGTCACCACCACGTCCAGCTAATTTTTGTATTTTTAGTATTGAAGGGGGTTTTGTCATGTTGGCCAGGCTGGTCTCAAACTCCTGAACTCAGGTGATCCACCCCCTTCGGCCTCCCAAAGTGCTAGGATTACAGGCGTGAGCCACCACGCCAAGCCCAATATCTTTCTTATTAAATGTCTTCTTTCTCTGCTGATCTTTAAGTTCTGTGAGGTCAGTGATTATGTTTCATTTATTTCTTATTATACCCATGTGATTATCATGGTACCTAGCACATTTAAATAATTCAGTTAATATGAGTTAAATGAGTGAATAAAAACTTGATGGCTAGAACCCCAAAATGCTTGGGAAAATGATGTATTCCACCAATTGAAGAAATAAACATATAAATATACATAAAAACTGGCATATAGTATGAGGGAGCTCCTAAGACTTTAAAATTTATCCACTCCTTGGATGGATTGAAAGCTTAGAAGCCCTGATCAAGATAACATGGAAACCTTTTAAACACCAGAGCCTGAAAAGCCCCTAACCGCTCCTGTAGTATTTTAGGAATTAATGTCTATACACATTTGGCAAGGCTCAGTAGTTTTCCATGGGACAGATTATTTGGCCAGATGAGTCATTTTCCTGGTCATGCTGGGCATCCTTCTGTATGTTATTTCATCTTCTACTCGTCAAATAGGCTAAGGGATAGGCTAGGTACAAAAGGAAAAGGACTAAAAATGTCATTTTTCTAGGACCCAGAAGGAGGGATTTAATATGACCAGAGAAAAGTTAACAACATACACAAGTGGTCATCACTGTTGAAGATGCAATGTGTTGTATTTGGTGGGTGTGTGGTGGTTGGCCTGGAACAGAAGGGGGACGAGTAACAGTAGAGTAACTCTTTGAGGATATCTGCATCTACACAGAAAGTGGGGAAAATGTTCTCATGTTTGATTTTCAGGTTGTGCCTCTTTGAGACAGGCTGTCCCAGTCACACTGGGGGAAACTGAGGCAGATCAGTGGATGGAGGATGAATAAACTGCAGGCCAGGGAGTGCTTTCTTTCTGAAAGAGTCTTTAATTATACAATTGGTGGTGAGTTATTTTGCTTTTTATTTTATAAGTTTCAAATTTAGCCAGTTTGTGGTTTGGTTTTGACTTCTATGGTTGGGACTCTTGTGATTTCTCCATTTTTAGACCATTCACTGTGATTCTCAGGGTGACAAGGTGAACAAAAGAGACAGTGTAGAGACAAAATAGATGCACACATTCAAACAGGAAGACATATGGTCCGTTTTAATGTCATGACTTTGGGCAAAGTAGTTCTCTCCAGGAACTGCCTTTCCCATCCCTTGAGATTATAACCTTCATTACTTACTTCCCTCGTTCCTGTTGAGGTGATTTTTGACACTCTGTGTCCATGGGAACCCAGCCATCTACCAAATAGCTGTGGCATTCAAACTTATTTGCAATTTTAAGCTGATAGTAAGCTAAAATAGAAACTTCCCCTTTATCCAAAGATGCAAGGTGAGAAAGTTTATGGAATTGGCTACTGTTCTTAGTTTTGCATTTCATTCTGAATGATGGGAAAAAAGCCACCTTGAAAACAGCAACCTTTAGTACTAGGCCCAAGCTCCCAACCCAAAAAGCTTCTCCATATTTTGCTGAGTTTATAAAATGCTTGTATTTTATCACTAGAATTCTACAAATGTTTTATATAATAGTATCTCATTTTAATTCTGTACTTAACCTAGCTACATAATGAATGAATTCTCTACTGATCAGTTTTCTATGTAACTGAGGAATACCCTGTAGTGCTTAAACCTAAAAAAAGGCAATATTTCATGAAAATCTTTTTTAAATGTATCAGATGTATTTCTGCCTTTCAGACAGACTATGCTGATTACAAGTTAATCTTTCCTCAAAAAGCAATCATTACTAGTATTGTGATAATTATTGTAATGGGCAATAAGATAGCACACTTTTCATCTGTCTTTTTTGGTGATTGTCAGCTATACTTTTTTTCCTGTCTTTGTAACATTTTCTAGAAAGTTTCCTATATTTAGGATGAACAAGTTGTTAGAATGCCATATAAATGAAGAGACAATAGGATCTGAATTAAGACCCAAGGGACCTGATGATAAGGAAAAGACCTTTAGAGTGCTGAGTCATTGTCTTACAGACCTTTATTATTTAATTCTTGATTTTCTAAAATTATAGTCTTAATATATGAAGTTTGCATTGCACATACATATATTTGTGTATATATCTGTATATTGGTACACATGTATATATAGTTGTATGGGCTTACATGCATGTATGTGCATATGTGTATTAGTTCACTTACATGCTGCTGATAAAGACATACCTGAAACTGGGAACAAAAAGAGGTTTAATTGGACTTACAGTCCCACATGGCTGGGGAAGCCTCAGAAACATGGTGGGAACAGAAAGGCACTTCTTACATTGGCGGCAAGAGAAAAATGAGGAAGAAGCAAAAGTGGAAACCCTTGATAAACCCATTAGATATCGTGACACTTAGTCACTATCACGACAACAGCACGGGAAAGACCAGCCCCCATGATCCAATTACCTCCCCCTGGGTCCCTCCAACAACATGTGGGAATACTGGGAGATACAATTCAAGTTGAGATTTGGGTGGTAACACAGCCAAACCATATCATTCTGTCCTTGGCCCCTCCAAATCTTATGTCCTCACATTTCAAAACCAATCGTGCCTTCCCAACAGTCCCCCAAAGTTTCAACTTGTTTCAGCATTAACTCAAAAGTCCACAGTCCAAAGTCTCATATGAGACAAAGAAAGTCCCTTCCACCTATAAGCCTGTAAAATCAAAAGCAAGCTAGTTATTTCCTAGATACAATGGGGATACAGGTATTCAGTAAATACAGCCATTCCAAATGGGAGAAATTGGTCAAACAAAGGGGTTACAGGGCCCATGCAAGTTCAAAATCCAGTGGGGCAGTCAAATTTTTAAGCTCCAAAATGATCTCCTTTTACTCCATGTCTCACATCAGGGTCAAGCTGATGCAAGAGTTAGGTTCCCATAGTCTTGGGCAGCTCTGCTCCTGTGGTTTTGCAAGGTATAGCTTGGTATAGCCAAGGCTTGACAGCTTCCACCCTCTGAAGCTACAACCCAAGCTGTACATTGGCCCCTTTCAGCCATGGCTGGAGTGGCTGGGACACAGGGAATCAAGTCCCTAGGCAGCACACAGCATGAGGACACTGGGCCTGACCCACAAAACCATTTTTTGCTCCTGGGCCTCCAGGCCTGTAATGGGAGGGGTTGCCTTGAAGGTCTCTTACATGCCCTAGAGACATTTTCTACATGGTCTTTGGGATTAACATTAGGCTCCTTGCTATTTATGCAAATTTCTGCAGCTGGCTTGAATTTCTCCCTAGAAAACAGATTTTTCTTTTCTGCGGCATAGTCAGGCTGCAAATTTTCCAAACTTTTATGCTCTGCTTCTCTTATAAAACTGAATGCCTTTAACAGCACCCAAGTCATCTTTTGAATACTTTACTACTTAGAAACTTCTTCTGCCAGATAGCCTAAATCATCTGTCTCAAGTTCAAAATTCCACACATCTCTAGGGCAGGGGCAAAATGCCACTAGTTTCTTTGCTAAAACATAACAAGAGTCACTTTTGCTCCAGTTCCCAACAAGTTCCTCATCTCCATTTGAGACCACCTCAAACTGGACCTTATTGTCCATATCACTGTCAGCATTTTGGGCAAAGCCATTCAGCAAGTATCTAGAAAGTTCTAAACTTTCCCACAAAGTTTCTGAGCCCTCCAACTGCTACAACCTCTGCCTGTTACCCAGTTCTGCAGTCACTTCCACATTTTTGGGTATCTTTTCAGCAGCAGCCCACTCTACTGGTACCAATTTATTGTATTAGTTTGTTTTCACACTCCTGATAAAGACATACTGGGAACAAAAAAGGTTTAATTGGACTTATAGTTCCACATGGCTGGGGAGGCCTCAGAATCATGGTGGGAGGTGAAAGGCACTTCTTACATCAGCAGCAGGAGAAAAATGAGGAAGAAGCAAAAGTGGAAACCCCTGATAAACCCATCAGATCTCGTGAGACTTAGTCACTATCATGAGAATAGCACAGGAAAGACTGGCCCCAATGATTCAATTACCTGCCCCTGGGTCCCTCCCACAACATGTGGGATATCTGTGAGATACAATTCAACTTGAGATTTGGGTAGGGACACAGACAAACCATGTCAATATGTATGTGTGTAGGGATCACACATGGCACAGTGAAAGGAGCATGGTCATTTTATCATCAAACACACCTTGACCAAACCCTAACAAGAGCCCACTTATAACTGTGGGACCTGGCAAAGTTTCTTATTCCCCTTTAGCCTCACTTTCCTTATTTGTTAAATGGCAATGCAAATACTTACTTCATAGCACTGTCAAACCTGAATAACACACTTTCTATACAGGCTTTAGAAAAGGATTCTTTATAAAAAAAATGATATTTATTCAGGATTGGGAATTGCAATGGGAACATGCATGTGCATATTCAGGGAGGTAAAGGAAGACAAAGGTTTTTAAAGGAAAGATAAGATGGGTTAGGTAAGCTGTTTTGAGACATGCTTGGCTATAAGGATTAATAACAAGGATGGTGTCAGTCCAAGGTTGGACAACAGTCACTGGCCAGATGTCCTCGAATAAGTATTTTCTGTGTGACATTTGTGGTGGCCTTTGAGCAAGGTTGTGATCTGCGCATTTTTTTTTGGTGATAGTTTTTGTTACCAGGTATGTGTACGTGTGTGAGAACACCCCCGCTTCTTGGCCCTATCTGTCAGGGTTTTAACAAAGCGACTCCATTTTGATTCTGACAATATTCCCAGAACTAAGACAATTTCTGACACATATAGTTATACAAATTCTAATTTCTTTTCTCCCATTCTTTATAAAAGCACAGTCTAAACTTTTTACTCTGTATCTGTTGTCAGACTCATTGTTACTAGAAATATTGAACTTGTCTGTTATTACAATTAAAAGTGACTGGAAGTGATTTTCTTGATTCAATTATTTTCTGCCAATGTATTAGCTTGGACTACTTAATCTAAGAGTTATAAATACACGGCATATATGCCACCTCCTTTTCTCTCATAATTGATCATGGTTCTCTTTACCACTCAGCCTAGAGGAAGCCTCCAAATCCTCCTTGACACAGTGCTGGCCTCCTCAACCAATCCACCAGAATTGTTAATAAGAGCAAAACCTGAAGCCTTGCACCAATCACTAGAATGATGATTTCCAAAATCATCATAATTTTTACTGATGTAGAAGCAGGAGCACTGAGAACCAGGCAGAAGAGCTCCCCCTAACATGCTAGTGGATAGTGATGAGAGAAACCTCAAGATCTGTTTTGCAACAGCAATATCTGAGAGCAGAAGGAACACAGGAAGGTCTGATGAACATTTCTCATGACTCCAACCAGCGTCCTCAGTCACAATGCCAAAAAAATAAGCTGACGCAGCCCCATCACTGTTGCCAAGTCTATCACCTGTTCTCATCAGCACTCGGTGTGAAAGACAGTCTCCAGTTTTCATATTCATCTCACAATTTAGGTTTCTTTTTCCTGTTCCCTCACTCAAAATATATCGTTCATCTTTCAATCCAATCTAGTAAGAATGAACTAAGCACCTACTATGTGACAAACCTTCAATTCTTGTTAGATTTGTAAGGCCATCTCAGCTCTCAAGGTGCTTATAAGATACACCCATGCTAACACATCAATGCTGTCCACTGTGTTGGGTTCCAAGACAGAGGAAGAGCATGTTTATTCATTTGTTCCTCTCTATACTCATTTCCTTCAAAACTAAATAGGCATGTAGGTGGTCTGATTCCATAATTAGAGTCAATATAAAATCTAGACCTCAGATGTCACCAACTAGTAATGGGTGTTAGCTTGAAACACATCATCTTTATCAGCATCTTTCCCTTTAAGAAGTCAGGCAGCCCCAGAGGCTACACAGACTCTAAGATCTGCAATGTGCCACTGCAGAAATGAGTAGTTCTGTAGTTCATTCTGTTGGAATAATCTTCAAATTTATTCAGCAAGCCTATTATTTCCAGGGAGTGAGCTAAGCACTGGGGAGACAGAGGGAAACAAGATCTATAACCTCCCGAGCAGCTCACAGTCCAGGGAGGTAACCAACATGTAAATAAGTAATTAGCATAAAATGGAGGCACCAGGAAGCCCTGATCTTTGAGTTGATATTTGATGGATGAGCAGATCTTCATCAGATAAAGAGATGGGATAAGGACATTCCAGGAGGCAGGTCATTGGAGCAATTTATGAAGTAACAGGGAGGTGAGTAATCTGCTTTGTTAGAACTTGTGGGATAAGGAGAGAGATGATGGCAAGATGGAGGAATGACTCAAAAGGGGAGTGGAACTCAGGCTCCAGTCATGAGGAGTCCTGGGGTTCATGTCAAGGAGTTTCAGTTTCAACCATAGATAAAGAAGCTGCTCAAAAATGTAAGCAGAGGAATGACATAATACTAATGGCCAGCATTTAGCACTTCTCATATGGCTTCAGCTAATCCTAATGAAATTACTTGAAGTTGGTATTTCTAATATTATCCCCATCTTACAGGTTACAAAAGTGAGGCTTAGGAAGGTTAGATAATGGTTTTAGGTTAAACAACTAGTGAATGTCAGAGCCAGGAAATAAAGTTTTGCTTCTGAGCTCTGAACTTATGGAATGAAAGAAGAGAATAGAAACAAGACGTTTTAAAGGGGAGACTGCAATATTTCAGGTAGCAGATGAGGAGAGTTGCACCAGATCAGTGGCAGTGGAGATGAGATAGACTCTGGTGTGGTATATTTCAAAGACAGTTGCTCCTTCTCTGCCATTCCAGAAGGCACTAATGAATCACATTCCCATTATTTAAAATCTACTCTATTTTCTTTATTGTAAAGTACTTTTACCAATTTTTGTAACCTTACAGGTTACAAAAGTGAGTCTTGCCTATTTGCAAATACAGGATTCAAAGATAAAAATTTGTAACTACTAAAGAAAGTTTAAATAATAATATTGATGTTAAATTCTAAAGCAGAGTTCCAAAATGTTCTCAGCAACCTCAATGGTGTTGGGATAATGTATGATCTATGAGTAATTTTCTCAATCATTTTTTCATCTAACAGTCACTTTTTGAGGATATATTTTATTTTGGACCCTGGGCAAGGTGATGGGGATATAGTGACTGGGACATACTTTGTCAAGGGCCAAATAGAATATCTTGTGCCTCAAGCAGAACACAAGCTGTCCATATTACTTGGAAAATAATAATAAAGTAATAGTTTGTATGGGAGTGCGCAGGTGTGGTGTGTTGTTAAAATGTTCTATTTATTTATTTATTTATTTATTTATTTATTTATTTTGAGACAGAGTCTCACTCTGTTGCCCAGGCTGGAGTGCAATGGTGCAATCTCAGCTCACTGCAACCTCCACCTCCAGGGTTCAAGTAATTCTTCTGCCTCAGCCTCCTGAGTAGCTGGGACTACAGGTATGCGCTACCATGCTTGGCTAATATTTTTGTATTTTTAGTAGACACAGGGTTTCACCGTATTGGCCAGGCTGGTCTCGAACTCCTGACATCGTGATCTGCCCACCTCAGCCTCCCAAAGTGCAGGATTACAGGTGTGAGCCACCGCGCCTGCCCTGTTAAAATATTTTTAAAAAATCATTCCCTAATATGTTTTATTCACACCTTATACTTCAGGCAATGTTAATTCTAGGAAAAGTCCCCATGATATATTTTGCACATTTATCAAAGAACAGATTGTAACAAAAGACTGTGCTTCTGTGACAATAGCTTTGATTAACACCTATCATAATAGAACCATCATTTGCTCATATAAGCATTTGTTAAACAACCCAATCTGCTACTGAATTAGAGGCCAGATGCCTCTATCTCCACATTCCACACGTGCTGAGAGGACAGTTGCCACCTCCCTCTTCAAGCTCTAGCCGTAAATGGTCTTTGTCTGAAGGATGTCTCAGGCCTGCTCCAACTTGAGGTTCTAGGATTCTGTAAATTTAGTTCTTTTCTCCAGAGTGAACAGTGGTATTTCAGCTGTATTGTTCCATGAACCCCACAAGTAAAAGGTCCAGTAATAGGCCAGGCATGGCGGCTCACACCTGTAATCCCAGCACTTTGGGAGGCCAAGGTGGGCGGATCATGAAGTCAGGAATTCGAGACCAGCCTGTCCAACATGGTGAAACCCTGTCTCTACTAAAGATACAAAAAATTAACTGGGCATAGTGTCATGCACCTGTAATCCCAGCTACTTGTGAGGCTGAGGCAGAAGAATTACTTGAACCCGGGAGGTGGAGGTTGCAGTGAGCCAAGATCACGCCACTGTGCTCCAGCCTGGGTGACAGAGCGAGACTCTGTCTCAAAAAACAAACAAACAAACAAAAAAGGTCCAGTAATGACACTCACCAGAATGCTACCCCACTGGGGGCAATTCCAGTGGTACCCATTGGAAGTAAGTTTTCATCATCTCAGGCTAACTGATGTGTCATCTGCAAAATAATAATGGCAATCTGGCTCCTCCTGATGGAAGGGACTAACCTCACAGGATCCTGTGACAAGGAGTGCTCAACCCCAGACTAACTCCAGGACTGGGATTCACTACTAATGTTCATCTTTAGAAAAAGTGTAATTGTTAGAATTTTCTTTCTTATACTTGGCTAAGTTCTGCTCTATAATTTTCATTCTAGTTTTGTTTTCTGAAGCCAAACCAAATGAGTTTATCATGACAACATGACCGCCTTCTCGTGTCTGTGTCAGATCATCTTTTTCTTCAATTAAACCACTAGATTTCCTGCCGTTATTCCAGTTACACCATTTCCGGACCCCCTCATTATCCTGAGCACTTTTTTCGTGACTCGCTCGGATTCATCAGTGTTCTTTAAACTGTGATACCAAAAACTGAATTGAACACAATATCCTCATGGAAATTTGATCAGTAAAGAGTATACAGTAATATTCATTCCTTACTGTTCTGTTACTAAAATCTAAAATATCTTTGTTTTTATCTGACGGCCATGGTGCTCATATCCAATAAAAACACTGTTGCCTCAGGGCCTTTGCACTTGCTATTCTCTCTGTCAAGAAAGCTTTTTCCTCAGATATCCATGTGGCTTTCTCACTTCAGTCTGTTCAAATGTCATCTCCTCAGTCATCCCCAGTGAAGAAGTGTCTTCTCTTAGTCTCTTTCCTTGCATAGATTATTGTTTCTTCCTTGCATAGATTATTGTTTCTTCCTTGCAACTATTGTCACCTGATACATAATTATTTCATGGGCATCTTGTCTGTTTCTTTCACAAAAGGTGTGCTCCATGAGGCAAGAGATAGTTTTGTTATCTGATGCTGCATCCCTTGGCACATGGAAAATAAAATATAATAAATAATTGTTGGTTAAATAACAATTGGGTGTATAATCAACAATAATTTCTAGAACTTTTTAATGAAATTCTGTTAGATTAAGTCTTTGCCCATTCCTTACTTAACAATTCACTTGTTTTTCTAATTATAAATAGCTCATGTTTATTATCACTTAGGAAACACAGATAAGCAAAAGAAAAAAAAACCCACAGAAACTGATTCTCTTATATCTACACAGTACTTAACACATAATTTTCTAGACTTTTTATTATTAATTAATTAATTTATTTATTTATTTATTTTGAGATGGGGTCTTATCCCGTCATCCACACCGTAATTCAGTGGTGCAATCACAGTTCACTGCAGCTTCGAAACTCCCCAGGCTCAGGTGATCCTCTCAACTTAGCTTCCCAAGTAGCTGGGTCTATAGACATGAACCGCCACCTGACCTGGCTAATCTTTTGTATTTTCAGTAGAGATGAGATTTTCCTATGATGCCCAGGCTGGTCTCAAACTCCTGGGTTCAAGAGATTCCCCCACCTTGGCCTCCCAAAGGGCTAGGATTACAGACATGAGCCACCGCGCCCAGCCTAGGCTTTTTATTTATATATATCTTTCTTTTACTAAAATGAGAAAATAATTTAAATATTTTTAAGTTGAATTATTTTTAGTGTATATATTTTCTCTTATCAGCAAATATCCTTATTACTAAGACCATATAATGTTTTACTCTGCAGGTATAACATAATTTAACATAATTTGCTTACCAGTCATTAATAATTAGGAATGTAAGTTATTTTCAGTTTATTGTGAATTTAACAGTATTCTAACAGTGTTACACCTAAATTTATGGGACTTCCATGATTATTTCCTTGGTAAAAGACTTGTCACATTAAGGAATACAAAATATACCATACTACTAATAGTTATTATTAAAAGATATGTTTAAATTTTAAGTATTCTGTCACTTTTGGCTTTCTTGAGAGGGTGGGAAAAGAGGATATTCCTATATTACTGGTAAATGTGTAAACTGACATAGTATTTTTGGAAGATCATTGAGTTATAATTATATCTATGAAGCAAGGAAAAACAACAAGCTATAAGTTTTTTCTTTTGTCTGTCAAATTTACAACTTTTCCTCATTGGCGTAACAGAAAAATCAAATATATGTTTCTGTTTTGTTTTTTACTTTTATTTAAGTTTTGTTTCTTGTGTGCTGTTGAACTTTTTCAAAAAGCTTGTTTGTATCTTGAGTCTCTAATCAACTTAGAAGTCATCACTCTTACTTTGGTACATTTCCTGAGTAAATCTGAGTCTTTATTTACAATGAGTGATTATAAAGTTTTGAACAGGAAATGCCAAATACAAAATAGTGTTGTAAACAATTAGGCTTCTTATTAAAGATTGCTTTGCTTGTCTTTCATTTTGTTTTAATGAAGATGGATACAAACAAATGAAATGAATTTTAGGAAAGCGCACCAAAAGAGAGTGAAGAGTTTGCAAATAAAATTAAAAATAAAGTAAAATATAAAGAAAGACTAAAAAGCTAAAAATGGTCAGGTGTGGCTAAATATTCAAGTGCCCTCAGTGACTTTCGTAAATCATGCCTTCGGCTGCTGAAGGACTTCTGTAAGGCAAACACTGATCCATATCTTCGCTGAGGACAGAAAAAGACACTCCAGTTAACGATCAAGGTTTTGATAAGAAAAAACTTTACAGAACAGAAATTTAAATATTCAAATATCCTGTTCATGGAGGTTATACACACACACACACACACACAGGGAGGTTTATATATATATATAGATATGAGATATATATACATATGAGATATCTCTCTCTCTCTCTCTCTCTCACATGTTGTCTTTAAGAAATTATATAGGTTCATTGTAACAGTTACCTGTGATTGCATACCTTTCCACCCAATGCCCCGTTTCCTCCAGAAAGAAAAAAAAACAGTGTTTTAAAAAGTTATTTCTTATCTCTCACCAGTCTACAGGTCTGGATCAGGGCTAGCTTCTACTGGTTAGAGCTTGCTTCTGTATCTGCAGGTAGCCCAGGTTTACAGGGGGCTGACTGGTCTAGGAAGGCTGATTCTGGAATGATTTAGTTCTGCTCTAAGTCCTCTATTATCCTCCAGTAGGCTAGCCCAGGGTCATTCTCAAGAAAGAGCTAGAGTGCAAAAGAGTGCAGAGGCATGCACACACTTTGTCAAGACTCTGTGCACTGTCATTTGTTAAGGTTTCATGGTCTAAAGGAAGTCATATGGCCAAGCCAGACAGTGTGGAAGTCAACTGCCAAAAGGCATGAATACAGGAAAATGTGAAAATTGGAGTATTAACATTTCATACTCATTTATGTGAAAATGTAATGCAAAATCTCTGGCTCATAGGAGGCCCCACTGGTTATTAGCCATCTCTGAGTTGATTAGACCAATGAACCTTGATGGTTCAGACATAGTCACACCTGAAAGCAGAATGATTGTTTGAGGTGTCATCCAAATTTATAACTTTATGTACAAGATACCTGGAAGTGATTTTTTTCTTCCTGCGTGTGATTGACAAGATTGATATACATCTGTATAGTAGGAATATATTATAACCCAATGTTAGCATGTCATTATGGTCCTGTATTAATAATAGAGATTCTTAATGTTTTCATACTAGCTTCCCATTTGATAGATGTGTAATTTCTGTGTTTATTTTACTATGTTAGAAGAAAGAAATACATAGCTGCTTAAAAATACCATTAAATATACTCTTTTCAATTTTGCTTAAATTGTTATATGTGGATCTTAACAGTGGGCAACATCTGCTAGGAATATATCAAGTGTAAATAAATGTAGGATTCCACAGTGAGTGAAAGAAAACTAAAAGATGATCTATAAATAAAGTGTCTGAAAAGCAATGTGTTTGGAAAAGCCAAGGAGAAAGTTGTTAACTAAACACATTTTTAAATTTTCCAACACTGATGCAAAAACAAACCAGTAATATTCTTGGAGAGGTATTGATGTATGTTGAATAAAGAAGATATTACTTTCCTTCTTGCCAGTCTTTACTTAAGAGATGTGTGAATCTGACTAAATCTCACAGTTGTTATTAATCTGGAATTTTTGAAACTGGAGCATTGTTATTGCAATGAGAAGATATAAGGGTAATTCATCAGGTCCTCTGTGATGTAAAAAAAAATTGTTTTAAACCTACCTCTGTCTTAAGAGTTGCAGCTGTGGCTGTTTATGCAGTAAATAGAGCCTCTTCCTCTTTGCCTTTGGGCATCATCATAATAATTAAAATGTTAGCATTACTTTTTATTACTCTTGCAGAAATCCTTTGTGAGAATCAGGGACCATAATATTATTCCCATTTTACAGATTAGGAAATCGAGGATGAAGTAAGATCAAGTGACTTGCAAGGTACATAGCTAGTAGGGGTTCCTACAAACTCTAGTTCATTGCCTTCCCTCCTACATGTTACTCTCTTTCTCTGTAGGGATTCAGGGTCACAATCATCCCACTCCTTCCCAAGGCACACAATTGGCTTCCCATGTCCCTTTAGGGGAGGCAAGTAGACAGTCAGGAGGAGAATCAAGCAAGAGATCATTGACTAAAACTATTGAGAACAAGAAAACAAAATGAAGGTGTGAAGCTTTACAAGAATTGAAAATAGGTGGCCTAAAATCCAGATGTATTTCTTTGTTTGAGCACTTGGTTTGATCTGCACAGTATTTTCAAGCACAATTGAACTGGGCACATGTTCAATTGTAAGCAGGTTAGCACTTAAGTTTAATACTCACCTTTTTGTATATTTTTGTTGCTTGTCTGGCTTCTCTAATATTTGATGTTGCAACTCTAAGAGAATTTTAATTAATCATCTGCATATTTTAGAGAATAGATCAAGAATAACATTTCCTTTCCAAGTACAAGAGGTTGGCTAGTTCTTGTAATTCGTTTGGTTGGTCAAGTGTTCTGTGAGTAGCAACATGGAAAGGACACATACGTTGGGGTAAGTAAACCCTGGATGTGCACATTGAGCTGAAGCCTCCTCACAAGCTTGCCCATAGCAGCCATCGTGCTCCAGTGAGGTCAGTGAGTACGTGCTCCCCACTCCCTGGAGGGATAGGAGCTGTAACAACACAATATGATCCTTGAAAACTGGTTTGGAAGGGGAAACTGTCATCCTGATTATCACATAAATCAGGCACTGTGCTTATCATCAAAGCTAGTAATGAACACTCAGTCACACATAGCAGCATGTGAATTTGTTGGCATTTACATCTCAGCTTTGGACACTTGAGATATCCATTCATCCAATCCTAGAAAACACTGGGGAAAATGTATATACCCCACTTTGCTAAGGGAAGAAGAAACAGTCTTTCTAGTCTTGACTACCTATGTGTTTGAGACTCTTAACATACTGTAGAAGTCTTTGTAGATATTTGACAAAAAATGATAGATTCAGTAAGATCAACCACATTTTCTTTGATTTACCCACTTTACATTGGATAACATCCTCTTAAAATTCACAGGTATCTTCTGTATTTCATAATCAGTTTATCCTTAATAATGATTCTTCAAATCATTTGGCTCAGTTTGTAATAAATGCACTGTGACATTCCCTAAACTTAGATTCCCATACTAATCTAAGAAATTAGAAAATTGGCAGGAAAGGCTGCAAAAAGAAATTATTGTTCTCCCAATGATAGACAATAAGAATCAACCCTTATACAGCTCTTACTCTGTACCTCAGCACAACTACATCAACTCCTTCAATCCTCAGAACCACTCTGTTACCAATTTACTACTTCTTTCCCCATTTTCCAGGGAACTGAGGCACAGAGAGATTAGATGAGGTAACTGAGGTTGCACAGATAGTGAGAATGCTGGGATTTAAGACTGGCATGTCCACCTCCTGAGCCTCTGCTCTTAGACAATACACTATTCTTTCTTTCTAAGGGAACTGGATCAGTTGCCTACAAATTTCTACTCCTCACAGCATCTTTGCTCAGCCTCCTTTCTGTTCCTGGAAAGAGAATCTCTCCCCAGATTCTCTGCTTTCCAAGGTGAATGAAGTTCAAGGATCACTTTCTCTATGACGCCTTACCTAGTTCTTCCTAGCACAGAGCCGGAATAAGCTTCTCTGGACTTTTGCCTTTCTGTTGCAACACTTACCATTTGTGTTTATGTCACCATACACTCATCTCTCTACTATAAAGTAGAGTCAGCTCCTTCAGGAAGAGGAATACTATGTAATTTTTATATTTGTGTATTCCTGGTGCTTAGGAGATCACCTGGCATATAGTAAGGACTGTATAATACACAGTAATACATATTGTATTGGACATGAATGAATAAAGGTATTTGGAGATGCCTCTTAGTACATAAGAATAGATTTTAAATTTCTTTTAACCCTTTTATTTAATACCAATATCTAGCCTAATATGAAGCATTTTTATTGGGTATTCATTAGACATTTTGACTCTAGACACTTTGACTTAGACTCTAGGCATGAGTCACTGTTTATATTAAGGCTCAGTTGAAATGACAGAATGGATAACCTTGACTTAGGTGAATTTAAGTAGCACCTTTGATCCTGAGTCTGTTTTCTTCTGAACTTAATTAGCTATACCCCACAGTAATTCAGCAATGTCCTGTGGGATATTAAATGGTAAAATAAATAGTTTGGTAGTTTCTTTATAAACCTCATGGAGGATCTACATTCCCCACATTTCACTAGACATCATTACTTTACAGTAATCATTTAATCTGAAATAATGCCATTATGTATAAATTGTGTGAAGCTGCTTTCCTTCCCTTCGTTAAGTGTTTCTCTGAACACCTAACAATATTGGACTTCTTTTAATTATTTTCTCTGCACCAGAGTTCTCACTTTTTTTCTCTGCTGTTGTTCGGGGTATTCATGATTGAACAAATCAATTATTAAAAAGAAAACCATGCTCCTTTTGTGCATTGCCTGGATGTCTTAACAATCTCATTATTTGATGAGTGACTTGTAAAAATATTTAACTCACCTTGTTTGACGTATGTCATGTGCTCAACAAGAATAATGAATGTGCTCTTTGATACTGAGAGGATTGCATTTGCAGTGTTTTTACTCTGATTTCAGCACTGCCAGGGGTGAGAGGTGTCTCTGTTTTGATCACAGCCACATTTTAGCTCAAAAGACTTGAATTGTTTGACCTTGCTAGTCAACTCTATGCAATACATTTACAAACATATATATATATATATGTTTACATTACAAATACATTTACAAACATATATATATATATATATATATACACACACACACACACATATATATTTGCATCAGGTCAAGGTTAATTATAGTGGGTATTTGCTTAATAATTCATCCCCTACCATTCTAGCTTATGACATAAGAAGTGAACTATTTGGGAGAAAAGAAAAGTCAGTGCTATATTCAATTTATTGCAGCAGGTGTGCTTCCAGTTGGGAAATTGATTGGAAGAAGAGTTTAATAAAGAAGAGATTCCTTATAAAAGTTTAGGTCACAAAATGCATTTAAGGAATTAATCATGGCTGTGGAATTACTTCATGTTCAAAAAAGAAAACTTTAGACCATGGGCTCAATGGCCAGACGCTTGGCCTTCATCTGAACTCTTGATTTCTGGGTCTTGTTTCCAAACTTTGCATAACTGGATTTTCCAAAAGCTTCTCAAGCATGTGGCTCACTTATGGGCTACCCCAATACTCGGCAGTCAGCATGTATCACATCATCGTGCATATCACACCTAGTTATAATAGGGCCTGTTTTCTTATGCCTAGGCCCTGCTGGAAGATCCTTTGAGATGGAAACCGTGTTCTGCTGACATTGTATTTGCAGAACCTATCATAGTGCCTGGGTCATGGTAGCCATTCAGAAATAACTACTGAATTGCTGGGTGCGATGGCTCATGCCTGTAATCCCAACATTTTAGGAGGCTGAGGTGAGTGGATTGCTTGAGTCCAGGAGTTTGAGACTAGACTGAGCAATATGGTGAAACCCTGTCTCTACAAAAAATACAAAAATTATCCAGGCGTGTTGGTGCACACCTACAGTCTCAGCTACTTAGGGGGCTGAGGTGGGAGGATCACTAGAGGTAAAGGCTGCAGCGAGCCATCATCATGCCACTGCACTTCAGCATGGGTGACAGAGCGAGACCCTGTCTTAAAAAAAAAAAAAAACTACTGAATTAATTTATTAATGATAATAATAATGCTACATTAATATAATAAGGCAAATTTTACTGACTCGTATTTTTTCCCACAAACTATAAGAATTCTAGTTTGTCTTTTAAAAATTCAAACCCAGTTTTTTTTCCTGGGAGTCCCCAGAGGTGTTTCATATAAGATACTAATAGTCTCATATTTATTCGACTCTGGCACTAGCCTGACCCAACTGATGCACAAGTCAAGGGTATGTTTTTCCATTCTCTCCAAGGTCACAAACTTTCCAGGAACTAATGCAAGATTGTATTTCTGATAGTCACTGTGCTGAAGACATGTATGTCTCTTCTGGAAATGAGAAAATCTCTTTGCTCCACTTTGCCAACTTGGCATTAAAGAAAACCAAACATCATGTATGTTTTTTAGAGATAGAGTCTCAGTCTATTGCCTGGCCTCATATCTTTCTGTGTACCACAGAGTTACTCAGAAGAACAGCTTTTTATCTCTACCTGAGCTCCTCTCTTCATCCACCTTGGACATGTGTCCGTGGTGCTGGGTTGGGCATTAATAGCTGGTTCTAATACCATGCTCAATGCTGCCTTTCTATCCTGATTTCCCACCAGATATAAATGTAAATATTTTTTAAGCCAAAAATTGAATTTTCTTTCATTCTTAGCTACTTTGCTTCTTTCCATATTTCCGATTTTTATTCTTGCTGTCATTTATTCTACATATAACTATTGGATGAATACTATGCCCCAAATACTCTAATAGATTCTGGAGATAAATTGATGAACAAAACAGATGAAATTTCTATCCCCCTGGAGTTTATAATTTTGTTCACTTGAAGATGCCCAGATATACTTTAATCCCACTTGAGACCTAACTTGAATCTACGCTAATCTTAAAGTCTTTCTTTCTAAGCAAGCAAACGTTTTTCCTATATTTTACTTGGTTAGAGCAAGACAAATATTATGTAGTTTGAAGATTTGTAAATGCATAAGAAAGAGAGAGAAAGAATGAAGCCAATTATAAGGACCTTCCCTTAGGTAGAGGACAAGAGAAGTGCAGGGGGAGATGAGAAAGACACTATTTGATTACGTGATTAGGGATAATCATCTCATGAAAATTCCCAAAGAATATATGGAAGTAGAGATGTTCTCAAACAGGAACCCAGAAGACAGAGAAGTAGAACGTGGAAAAACAGAATAACAGAAGGAGCTGGGCTTCAGAGGTCAACTCCAAAATAAAAACTGCCTCTTCATGGAAGGGTTGATTAAACCTGTCCAAGAACTTAGAGTCACTAACTGATGAGCTGTCGGAGGAAGAAGACATACTTAATAGAATGAATTTTAATTTTCTGCAAGCAAAGCCTAAATTCCTGAAAAAGATGTTATAAAAGATACTTGAAAGCAAGGTGGCCTATTTTCCAACAGTCCCAGTCAATCATGGAGAGCTGCCATTTTTGAAGAGTGACTCATCAGGGAAAAAGTGATTAAGTAGCTGAAAACAGCAAATAAGAAAGAGCTGACAAGGTTCCCCAAGAGCTAAAGGTGGGATATTCAAAATGAACTTCAAAAATCCTGTGATAACTGCTCATGTTTTCCTCTTTCAAAAACCTCTTTTCTAAATGGGAAGGTGGAAAGATCAATCAACTAAAGCGTAGGAGACAGAACCAAATGACACCAAGGTTTGAATTGTTCCTGTAGTTAACTCTTGGAATCTGCTCAACTCATGATCAATCTAAGAAGTGGGCCATGGCCCAAGGCCATGAACTATAATCAGTCAAACTTTCTAATGACCATGCCACTGAAGGGAAGTGTTATGTGGAACTCAGTGCCAAGAATATTCTTTATGCAAATTAGATATATAACAAAGGATATGCTCTTATAGGAAAGCTCTCAGGATAGTATACATCCCAGAGAGAATTTTGTTTGTACTTGTAAAGAAGACACCTAACAAAACTATGTTGTTCTAAAATTATTCCTCAAATTTTTCTTTTGTAAATAAGTAAAACATTATACAATCAAGTTTCTTAATGGATCAACTATTAGAAACAATAGAGCACAAATAAATCTTGGGCCCCCACGTGTCGTGATGTATAATATCCCAGTAAAGAAACAAGTTCAACTACCTAATGGTCATGTAAATTTTTATTGACCTAGGGAACGTGAAATGCCAACAAAGCCATTTTGTTCTTTCCTCGATTGTTTTGTTCTATTTGCTCTAAGGGCTATTCCTTTCCCTGCCCCTGGATGAAAATTTAGCTTTGTACCATGGCCTTTTCCTCCTCCTTAGTTTTAAGAACTGTCTCCTTTGAGTAATTAAAATGTCTAGCCATCAGTGTAATGATCAAAACTCTGATCTAATAACACATATAGGGCTACTTACCTTCTATCAGCTTGACACTGCTTCAGATCTGGAAACCCCATTAGGGAGGAGACATCCAATTGACTTCTTCCACCATCTTTGATTATCTTGTTTTCTGCTCAGCAGCTGAGCTTCTGATTCCTCAAGGTACAACCACACAAAGAGGGGATGAGTAGAGAAGGGTCATAGCTTTATGTGGCTGTGTGCTCACCATCTGTGACAGTGCCTTCTGCATGTAGGGAAGATTAGAATTGGCTCATTTCTCATAGTACTCATACTGCTCTTTTTAGAGAGTTTCCTGTGGTATAGTTAAAAAAAAAGAAAGAAAAATTATTTATTTCCCAGTTCCTAGCAATAACTCCTAAAACTTTTGGAAGCTCCAAAGTGCTGAGTATTTTTTGTATGCTAATGAGATGACTGGTGACTGGGGAAACCTAGATATTCAAGATGGGGGATGGTCACCAGAAAGACCCAGCCATTTTTAGAGGGTTAGAACTTTCATCCCACCCTCACCCCCACAATCCTTTGAGGAGAGGGGCTGGAGATTGAGTTCAATTACCAATGGCCAGTGATTTTAATCAATTATGGCTACTAATGGAACCTCCATAAAGCCCCCTAAATGATGGGGTTTGGAGTACTTCCAGATCAGTTAAGACTTTAAGGTTCTGGGAGGGCATGGAAGCTCTGTACACACGCTCCCTTCATACCTTCTCCTATGCATATCTTCCATTTGGCATAGAAATAGAAGAGTTGTATTCTTTATAATAAACTGATAACAGTAAGTAAAGTGATTTCCTGAGTTCTTCAAGTCATTCTAAGGAATTACCAAGGCATGAGGAAGGGGTTGGTCATGGAAACACCTGAATTTATAGTCAGCTGGGTGGAAAAGTGGGTAGTCTAGGTACCCCATTTGTGGCTGGCAACTGAAATGGAAGCAGCATTGTGGGATGAAACTTAAAACTGTGGGGTCTTTGCAAACACTGGGTAGTTAGTATGAGAGTTGGATGCTTGGACACCCAGTTGGTCTTGAAGAATTGAATTGCTTGGTATGGAAAACCACTGTATTAGTTCGTTTTCATGCTGCTGATAAAGACATACCCAAGACCAGGAAGAAAAAGAGGGTTAATGGACTTACAGTTCCACATGACTGGGGAGGCCTCACAATCATGATGGAAGGCAAAAAGGGGCAAGTCACATTTCACACGGAAGGCAGCAGGCAAAGAGAGAGCTTGTGGAGGAAAACTCCCACTTTTAAAACCATCAGATCTTGTGAGACTCATTCACTATCACAAGAACAGTGCAGGAAAGACCTGCCCTCATAATTCAATCACCTCCCACTGGGTTCCTCCCATGACATGTAGAAATTGTGGGACCTACAATTAAAGATGAGATTTGAGTGGTGACACAGCCAAATCATATCATTCCACCCCAGCCCCTCCCAAATCTCATGTCCTCAAATTTCAAAACCAATCATGCCTTCCCAACAGTCCCCCAAAGTTCTAAATCATTTCAGCATTAACTCAAAAGTCCAGAGTCCAATGTCTCATCTGAGACAAGGCAAGTTCCTTCCGCCTATGAGCCTATAAAATCAAAAGCAAGTTAATTACTTCCTAGATACAATGGGGGTACAAGCAATGGGTAAATACAGGTGTTCCAAATGGGAGAAATTTGCCAAAACAAAGGGGCTACTAAGTCCATGCAAGTCTGAGATCCAGCAGGGCAGTCAAATCTTAAAGCTCCAAAATTATCTCCTTTGACTCCATGTCTCGCATCTGGGTCACGCTGACGCAAGAGGTGGGTTCCCATGGTCTTGGGCAGCTCTGCCCCTGTGGCTTTGCAGGGTACAGCCTCTCTCCCTGCTGTTTTCATGGGCTGGCATTGAGAGTCTGCAGTTTTTCCAGGCACACCGTGCATGCTGTAGGTTGATCTACCATTATGAGGTCTGGAGGACACTGGCCCTCTTCTCCCAGCTCTACTAGGCAGTGCCCCAGTAGGGACACTGTGTGGGGTCTCAGACCCCACATTTCCCTTCCACACTGCCCTAGCAGAGGTTCTCCATGAAAGCCCCGCCCCTGCATCAGAGTTCTGCCTGAACATCCAGGCAGTTCCATACATCCTCTGAAATCTAGGTGGAAGTTCCCAAACCTCAATTCTTGACTTGTGTATACCTGCAGGCTCAACACCATGTGGAAGCTGCCAAGGTTGGGAGCTTGCACCCTCTGAAGCCACGACCCAAGCTGTACCTTGGCCCCTTTTAGTCATGGCTGGAGCGGCTGAGACACAGGGCACCAAGTCCCTAGACTGCACACAGCTCGGGGACCCTGGGCTCGGCCCACAAAACCATTTTTCCCTCCTAGGGCTCTGACCTGTGCTGGGAGCGGCTGCCCTGAAGACCTCTGACATGCCCGGGAGACATTTTCCCCATTGTCTTGGGGATTAACAATCAGCTCCTTATTACTTTTGCAAATTTCTGTAACCAGCTTGAATTTCTCCCCAGAAAATGGGATTTTCTTCTCTATTGCATTGTCAGGCTGCAAATTTTTGAACTTTTATGCTCTGCTTCCCTTATAAAACTGAATGCCTTTAACATCACCCAAGTCACCTCTTGAGAATGCTTTGCTGCTTAGAAATTTCTTCCACCAGTTACCCTAAATCATCTATCTCAAGTTCAAAGTTTCACAAATCTTTAGGGCAGGGACAACATGCCACCAGACTCCTTGCTAAACCATAACAAGAGTCACCTTTCCTCCATTTCCCAACAAGTTCCTCATCTCCATCAGAGACCACCTCAGCCTAGACTTTATTGCTCATATCATTATCAGCATTTTTGTCAAAGCCATTCAACAAGTCTCTAGGAAGTTCCAAACTTTCCCACATTTTCCTATCTACTTCTGAGCCCTCCAAACTCTTCCAACCTCTGCCTGTTACCCAGTTCCAAAGTGACTTCCATATTTTCAGGTAACTTTTCAGCAGTGCCCTACTCTACTGGTACCAATTTACTGCATTAGTTCATTTTCATGCTGCTAACAAAGACATATCTGAGACTGGGAAGAAAAAGAGATAATGGATTTATAGTTCCATATTGCTGGGGTGACCTCACAATCATAGAGGAAGGCAAGGAGGAGCAAAGTCACGTCTTACATGGATGACAGCAAAGAGAGAACTTGTGCAGGAAAACATTTTTAAAACCATCAGATCTCATGAGATTCATTCTCACTATCACAAGAACAGCACAGAAAATACCTGCCCCCATAATTCAACCACCTTCCCACGTGGGAATTGTGGGAGTTATAACTCAGATGAGATTTGTATGGGAACACAGACAAACCATATCAACTCCCCATACATTTAAGGTCAGAAGTGTTGTTTAAGGGGAAAAAAATGCTTCATTTGTATTTGCAATCCCTCACAGATTTTCCCTAATGCAGATCTTTTGTGACTTCTCCCTCAGACTCCTTTGGTGATTTTTATGCGGCTTTAGCCCCAAGGGATATGTGTCAGGTGATTCTAATGTTCCAGAGTCTACCTGGGCCTCTTCTCTCAGGATAGGTGGGGTAACTGTGTGAGCACATGGAGGCCTGAGCCATGGCCACAGGGTGGCTGTTTGCAGAAGCGGGGGTGGAAGTATGGGTAAAGCATGAACAGGAGGGCTTGGGTGTCCACATGCTTGCTTCTTGAAGTCCCTCACAATACAAGACAGAATGGGGTGGAGTGAGAAGAGGACAAGTAGTAAATCAAGGCCTGGCCTGCTTGCCTGTCTCTACTCTGTTTTGAGACAGAATTTCAAAGAGTTCATGAATTCCAAAGTCACACCTAGCCTTCCAGGTTTTGTATTTGTCAAAGGGGGGAGATAGGACATATTCCATTAAAATTTTTTCAGCTCGATTTATACTTTTTGAATTTAGACATAGAGTATATAAATCTCCATGTTACTTTTACCTGAGGTCCACGAATGTTTGGGATGGGCCTGGCAATAAATGTAAATAATTTTTTTTCTTAGTTTGGACTTGAAGGATCTTCTGTGAACAATTCTTACAGAAACTGACACTCTCCTTTGTGCCTTGGCTGTAGGTAAATTGGCCACAGCAGATTTCACTGTGTGGCTTTTCTTCCCCCATAGGACTCATCATTTATAATATCACCTAATATACTGCATGATACACATATGTATTATGCTTATTTTTTACCACTTTTTTTTTTCTATCCCCTGCTTACTACCCTGTACCATCCCTATTTCCAATAAAATGTGTTTTCTATGAGGAAGGAGTTTTTATCTTTCTGAGTTCTTTTTTTTTTTTGCTCATTTTCATGTCCCCTTGAAATATAGTAGGCACACAATAAATATTTGTTGAGTGAATGAATATATATATGAACATAAATGCATTAAAATGTGCATTAAGTATCATTTGCCAGGTGAGATTTCATGATTTTTATTATATTTTTATTTATCTTACAAATTTTCTGTAGTAAATATATCCACTGTAATCATAAAATGATATGATTATATTAAATTACAATGAATTTTCCCTATCCTTAATCTCTTTTATATTTCTTGCATAATGAATATTATTGTGCACATTTTGTGGATGATGAAATTAACCTGTAATTCTTACTGTTTCAGCATATAATTGTGTTGTTTTTCACTTTCTCCCCAGGGTACCTTGTGTACCTTGTGAACATGACCAGTTTCCACATGAAAGAGGTTTTTGTGTTCTGCCCCCACTTCCCTTTTCATTTTGTGTTTGCACCTTAGTTGTAACTAAAGTACTCTGGCTGGTTTCTTCTTTCCCATCAGCCAAAAGAGATCATATAATAAAATCCACACCTACCTTGTACCCACAGGTAGGCAAGCGTAATAATAAAACCACAATTTCTTGTCAAATACTTCATTTGTGCTCAATTCACTCTGTGAAAAGACAGTTCTCTTCTTTTGAGAGCATGCAAGCTATCAAGTTGTCATTTTTGAAAAAAAATCTTAAAATATAAGGATGATAGAGTAGACAACTGCATATGATATACTTGTTTAGAAAAAAAAGTTCTGTGTCTTTGGTGACACCAAAGCACCTGAATGAATATGTTATTCAGTTAAAAAGCTTTGGGGTGGGTAAATGCACGTGTCTGTGTGTGTGTGTGGTGTGTGTGTCTGTGTGTGTGTGTATCTGTGTGTCTGTGTGTGTGTGGTGTGTGTGTGTGTCTGTGTGTGTGTATCTTTGTGTCTATGTGTGTGTGTGTCTGTGTGTGTGGGGGTGGTGTGTGTTGGGGGTGAGGAAAGTCATGGTCTTGTTTTCTTTTGAATGTCAAGCTTTAAGCGGTCTTGAAACATCCCAATGTTTGGCACTATTAGAAACAAACATCCTTCTAAGTGATAGTTGACCAGACTTTTTAATTTTCACCTACTTGTCCGACCATCATAAGCTATCAGAGAATATAGATATATATGATCAACACAACAATTATTTTTCTTTAAATATGATCTTGTATAGACATGACTGAATTTAAGTCATCTTCATTTTAGAAACATAGATAATGAAGACTGCTTCCATTGTTCTTTGAGCACTTTTGCATTTTTTGAAATTGCCTGTATTTGAGTACAATGTGTTTTGATATCTGAATATTTCACTAAATGATTACCATTATCAATCTAATGAATATATCCATCATCTCACAGTTATCTTTTATATCCAGTAAGAAGATTTACTTTCTTAGCAAGTTTCAAGTATACAATACATTATTATTAACTATCATCAACATGCTGTAGATTAGATTTCCAGAATATACTCATTTTATAACTGAAACATTACACTCTTTGACTGAAACCCCCTTCCACTCCCAACTTCCCAGCCCACTTTCCACCTCCCAGCTTCTGGATACTACTAATCTATTCTCTGTTCTATAAACCTGGAGGACATTATGCTAAGTGAAATAAGCAGACACAGAAATACAAATACTACGTGATCTCATATGTGGAATCAAAAGAAGTCAAACTATTTGGCATTTTAAAAATCCATTGTTTACTCAAGAAGTAAGAAAAATATTTGCCAATAGGCTTTCTAGGATATTTCAAAGTATGTTGGGGAAATATTTAAGTTTCAATAATCTCAATCCATTATTAATGACATAATTCAAACTGAATTGAAAACTAAAGCTCCAGCACATTTTAATTATATGCAAATAAAATATTATTCAGTCTCATACTATTCTAGAAAAAATTATGAAATTTAAAAGTTTACAGTTGGATGCAATGGCTCACACCTGTAATCGCAGCACTTTGGGAGGCTGGGGTGGGAGGATGGTTTGCGTCCAGCAGTTCAAGACCAGCCTAGGCAACATAGTGAGACCCTGTCTCTTTAAAAAATAAAAAATTAGCCACGAGTGGTGGTGCATGCCTGTGGTCCCAGCTACTTTGGAGGCTGAGGTAGGAGGATTGCTGGAGCCCAGGAGGTTAAGCCTGCAGTGCACCATGATCATGCCCCTGCACTCACCTGGGTAACAGAGTGAGATCCTGTCTCAAAATCAAAGTAAAAATTTATTAGCCTGGCCTGAAAATCGCCTCCTTTATTAAATTGACTGTAATTTCTTCATTTGAAGGAAATGTGTCTTTTAGTAAACTCTGTAATAATCCACCTGGGCTGAATCAGATGCTTCATGTGCAGTGGAGAGAAGGCAGATCCGTTCCCATCCTTGGACAGCTGATATGCAACAGTCATCAAACACATAAGAAGTGGATGAATGTAATGAAAATTTAAAAAAAATGGATGTTGGGAGAAAGTCTGCATAATTAACCTCCTGAGTCCTCTAAGGAAGAGACATTTAAGTTGTTAAGTCGACAGAAGTTAGGCTAAGTGTGGGTGGGTGGAAGAAGTGGGGCCTGGGGAGCTGAATTCAAGGCTGAAATCCCTGAAGCCTACGCATCTTGCTTTGTTTGAAATTTTGAGAGGTTGGCTGCCCCACAGTGTGTCATGTAGATTCTTTGGGGTGAATCTTTTTAGAAAGTCCCAGAGGTGAATCTGTCCAATGCTATGTTGGGAAACACTGGGATAGAGATTGAGCTGACTTTCCTTTGGGAGTGTCTCAGTTGCATTTCTTGAACTGCACTTTTCCATGGTTCATATGGCAGGAGTGGAGGCAGGCAGAAGTTAATTCAAGTCTCTGTGAATGTTTTGTGCAATTGAATCATATTCATGAATATGATTTTTTTTCAGTGTCTGGTATGTGCTTGATCCTACTTAAGAACTAATAATAATGTTAAAATCAACTTGAGGTAACAATCATATAGTGTTGTTATGTGCCATTATATTAATATTCATTGATAAGTTATATAGCTTTACTATGTGTCAGAAACACTTTTTAGCATTACATTTGTTAACTCTTTTGATCATTTTATTAAGTGCATAAGGTTAAATACTCTCATTATCTCCACCTCGTAATAGAAAAAGGAAGTGAGGCACAGAGAAGTTAGTAACTTTCCCAAGGTTACATTGGGCTAGAAAGTAACAAAGCTTGGATTCAAACTCACATATACTGTTTTCAGTGCCCATGTTCTTATCTGTTATGTTGTGTTGCAACATGAACTAAACATATTTCCAATCTTAAAGATGAGAGTGAAAGATACCAATGATAATATACAGAGCTAACTATAATATGCAGAATATAGTAAGTACCAAATAAAATACAGCCAGCCCTCCAAATCTGTTGGTTGTGCATCCCAGGGATTCGAACCAACCAGGGATCAAAAATACTTGGAAAAAAAAATAGCTCAGTACTGAACATGTACAGATGTTTTTTCTTGTCATTATTCCCTAAACAACACAGTGTGACAACTATTTATATGGCATTACAGTCTATTAAGTATTACACATAATCTAGAGATGATTTAAAGTATATGAAAGGGTATGTAGAAGTTAAATGAAAATACTACACCATTGGATATCAGGGACTTGACCATCCACAGATTTTGGTATCCATGGGGGCCCTGGAACCAGTTTCTAATAGATACCAAGGGACAACTCTATAAACAAAACAACCCATTAATTCAGATGATGGAAAGGTGGAAGTTTGGCAGGAAGCTTGGGATGATAGGAGAGGAATCTGGTAATACTTTGTCTATATAAATTATGTCAGGCTCCCAACAAAAGAGAGTTTAGGAAGTGGGCCAAACTTGGAATACATCTTGGCCAGGAAGTATCTGAACTCACGGGTCAGGTCTTGTGGTCAGGGACATTCATCCCCACCACTGTGCTGAGGGTAGTGTTCATGCCTCCTACATGGTAGACAGTAAGGGAAGGTTTGTTGAAGGATTAGCAGGAACCATGTCTTCTTGTTTCTTGATAAGGAATTGGGTAGCAATGGTGGTACTTGGTCCCGCATGCTGATCGCTACAGATGACCAGCTGGGGAGCAAATACGTGACAGCACGCATGCTGAGGCCTGGCATCAATTAGTAACATTTTTCAGCATCCACTGTAACGGTTATCATGACTAGCATTACACTGAAATTTACACGTTACGGAAGATTTTCCAATGGGCTATGCCATTTTAATGCCTGAAAATTGATTTATTTCACCCTCACTTTTGTAAAAACTATTTTGCTTTTGCCAAAAGTAATATATGTTGATGGTTTAAAAAGTTAAGAGGTCCTGTTAAGCTTATAATAAAAAACAAGTATCCTTACAAAATTACTCCTTCCTTTCAATTTCCACCTCTACAAAAGCAATCAGTTTTAATTTGCTTTTAGCTGCTTCTTTTGGCATGCGCCCTCATATATCTAAGTAATATGCTTACATTACTATTTCGTGATTTTTCCATTTTAAGTGTTATTCATTGACTTCTTAGGAAAGAATGGAGGATTTAACTGTTTAACACCTTCCCTCTGCCCTCCACCCCTCCACACATAGCCACAGTCATGTATACACTTCCTTTCTCCCTACCTTGTCAATACAGGTTTATTATACCTTCTGGTTATATCAATATATTTATTTTAGTATTATAAAATTTAAATATAACTCACGATTTTACCATGTATTGTGTTATGCATGTTACCATGTATCATTTCGTTCTTATACAACTCTGCTTGGAGTAGAAAATTGACTTGTTTTTAATACTAAGTTTTCTCCATCTGTACCATTAATTCAAAACCTTTTGAACAGATCTTAAATGTTGCTATTAATATACTCATACACATGAAGCAGCATATCATGATGTCTTTTCCAGAGGTATTTATTCCCACAATCCTTTGTCCTTTTCTCTACTCTCAGCCAGTTGATCTGTAGGCCTGCTGCCTCTGGGGAAGCCCCTTCGCTTTCACCTGAGAACTCCCTCTCTTCTGAGAGGATTCTGTTGGTTTCTGAATCCCACTTTCTGATTTACAGAAAGCATCTTTGTGGCAGAGCATCTTCAGCAGCTTTCCAAAAAGACTGCAGAAAACATTTTGAGATATTGTTTGTTAGACAGGGTAGGCTATCATGGTTTCTCAAACTCAGCACCATTGACATTGGGGCCAGATAATTCTTTGTTGTGACATCTGGCCTGTGCATTGTAGGATATTTAGTGTCACCTCCCAGCCTCTACCTGCTGGATGCCAGTAGCATCCCTTCAGTTGTGGTAACCAAAACCATTTCCAGACATTGCTGAATGTTCCCTGGGGAGTAATGGCAATGTTAATTGAGAACCACCAGGCTTTGTAAACAAATTAACTGCCAAATCTTAGTTGCTTAACTCAACACATGTCTGTTTCTTGTTCATGGTGTGTGTTCAGTGTGGGCTGGCACAGTGCTTGCACAAGCTCTCTTCTCTTGTCTGCCACCATGTGACACATGTCTTTCACCTTCCGCGATGATTGAATTAATTTATTGAATGTAAGTTCAATATACCTCTTTCTTTTGTAAATTGTCTAGTCTTGGGTATGTCTTTATCAGCAGCATGAAAACAGAGTAATACAGTAAATTGGTATCAGTAGAGTGTGGGGCTGCTGAAAACATACCCGAAAATGTGGAATCAGCTTTAGAACTGGGTAATAGGAAGAGGTTGGAACAGTTTGGAGGGCTCAGAAGAAGACAGGAAAGGGTGAGAAAGTTTGGAGCTCCCTAGTGGCTTGTTGAATGGCTTTGTCCAAAATGCTGATAGCAATATGAACAATAAAGTCCAGGCTGAGGTGGTCTCAGATGGAGATGAGGAACTTGTTGGGCACTGAAGTAAAGGTGACCCTTATTATGTTTTAGCAAAGAGACTGGTGGCATTTTCCCCTGCCCTAGGGATTTGTGGAGCTTTGAACCTGAAAGAGATGATTTAGGGTATCTGGCAGAAGAAATTTCTAAGCAGCAAAGCATTCAAGAGGTGACTTGGGTGCTGTTAAAAGCATTCAGTTTTAAAAGGAAAACAGAGCATAAAAACTTGGAAAATTTGCAGCCTGTCAATGCACTAGAAGAGAAAACCACATTTTCTGAGGAGAAATTCAAGCCAGCTGCATGAATTTGCATAAGTAGCGGAATGTTAATCCCCAAGACAACGGGGAAAATGTCTCTAGGGAATGTCAGAGACCTTCATAGCAGCCCCTCCTTCCTAGCCTGGAGGCCTAGGAAGAAAATATAATTTCATGGGCCAAGCTGAAGGTCATTTTGCCATGTGCAGCCTAAGGACTTCATGCTCTGTGTCCCAGCCACTTCAGCTGTGGCTGAAAGAGACCAACATAGAGCTGGAGCCATGGCTTCAGAAAGTGAAAGCCTGAAGCCTTGGCAGCTTCTATGTGGTGTTGAGCCTGCAAGTGCACAGAAATCAAGAATTGAGATTTGGGAACCTCTGCCTAGAGTTCCGAGGGTGTATGGAAATGCCTGGATGCCCAGGCATGTTTGCTGCAGGGGCAGGGCCCTCATGGAAAACCTCTGCTATGGCTGTGCAGAGGGGAAATGTGGGGTCAGAGCCCCCACGCAGAGTCCCTACTGGGATCCACCTAGTGGAACTGTTAGAAGTGGGCCACCGTCCTCCAGACCCCAGAATAGTAGATCCACCTATAGCTTGTATCGTGTGACTGGAAAAGCTGCAGACACTCAATGCCAGCCCGTGAAAGCAGCCGAGGGAGTGGGGGAGGCTGTACCCTGCAAAGCCATAGGGGTGGAGCTGCACGAGACCATGTGAACCCGCCTCTTGCATCAACATGACTCAGATGTGAGACGTGGAGTCAAAGGAGATCATTTTGGAGCTTGTAGATTTGACTGCCCTGCTAGATTTTGGACTTGCATGAGGCCTGTAGCCCCTTTGTTTTGGCCAATTTCTCCCATTTGTAATGGCTGTATTTACCCAATGCCTGTATGCTTATTGTATCTAGAAAGTAACTAACTTGCTTTTGATTTTATGGGCTCATAGGTGGAAGTGGCTTGCCTTGTCTTGGATGAGACTTTGGACTAGAGACTTTTGAGTTAATTCTGAAATGAGTTAAGACTTTGAAGGATTGGCGGGAAGGCATGATTGGTTTTGAAATGTGAGGACATGAATTTTGGGAGAGGCCAGAGATGGAATGATATGATTTGGCTGTGTCCCCACCCAAATCTTGTCTTGAATTCCCACGTGTTGTGGAAGGGACTAAGTGGGAAGTAATTAAATCATGGGGCAGGTCTTTCCCATGCTTGTTCTCCTGATAGTGAATAAGTCTCATGAGATCTGATGGTTTTAAAAATGCGAGTCTTCCTGCACAAGCTCTCTTCTCTTGTCTGCTGCCATGTGACACATGCCTTTCACCTTCCACCATGATTGTGAGGCCTCCCCACCCAAGTGGAACTGTAAATCAAATGAACTTCTTTCTTTGTAAATTGCCCAGTCTCTGGTATATCTTTATCAGCAGTGTGAAAACAGACTAATACAGGCTCCATTCCCCATATTAATGTATAAAATTATTTAGGGACCCAAGATGATAGACATACCCCTAACTTTTATTGACAAAATCAGTGGATCCTAAGGTCAAAGGAGCTGAGGGGTTAAGGAGCAGGAGAGTCTTCATTGTTTCCCTTCAGAACTGACAGACTTTACTTCTCCTATTCCATTGGCCAGGTAGTCAGATATCCCTTCTTAATTGCAAGGAAGAAAATGAAAAGTGATCTATACCCCCTTTTACTATTCTGAAAATATTTTAATTTTATCCATATCTGATTAATAGTTTGTCTGGGTTGAGAAATATCCATAAATGTATTAGTCTGTTGTCTGTTGCATATAACAGAATACATGAAACTGGAGAATGTATAAAGAAAATCAATTTATTTCTTACATTTAGGAGGCTGATAAGTCCAATGTCATGGGGCTGCGTCTTGTGAGAGCCTTCTTGTTGTGGGGACTCTCTGCAGAGTCCCAAGGTGGCACAGGGCATGACATGGTGAGGGGGCTGAGAATGCTAACATGCTAGTTCAGGTCTCTCTTTCTTTTCCTATAAAGCCACCAGTTCCCCTCCTGTGATAACACATTAGGCCATGAATCCATGCATAGATAAATCCATTGATGAGGGCAGAGTCTTATGACCCAGGAATTTCTTAAAGGTCCCACCTCTCAATATTTCCCCTTTGTAGACTCTTTCAACATGAGTTTTAGAGGGGACAAACATTCAAACCTTAGCAATAAGAAAGAAATTTTGTTGTATAAGTATCACTCTTTAACAAATGGAGAAACACCCACAGAGAGCTGCAGAGCTTGTAAGTAGTAGAATTGAGATTGAGCCAATTGTTTGACTTTAAACCAGAAGCAATGTTGTGTGTTCATTGCACCTGTTTTATTTTCCCCCTGGGCAAACAGATAAACTAGACTTGTCAGCCTCCTTCCATTAGGTTTGGCTCTGTGACTGAATTTTGGCCAGCAGATTGGAACAGCAGTGATATATCCTACTTCCAGGCCTGATCCATAAAAATCTCTCACATGCAATTCTCCATTCTCTTTCTCCCCTCATGGTAAACCTGGTTGCTGATAAGTTGAACCGTGGCACAATGAAATGAAAAGATCTTGAGTCTCTAAGTGGTGTTATGAAGCAGAGTCCTTCTACTCTAAACTCATGGGACAATAAATGATTAAATAATGAACTTTTAGGCTGGGTGCGGTGGCTCACACCTGTAATCCCAGCACTTTGGGAGGCCGAGGCGGGCGGATCACAAGGTCACAAGATTGAGACCATCCTGGCTAACATGGTGAAACCCCATCTCTATTAAAAATATAAAAAATTAGCCAGGCATGGTGGTAGGCACCTGTAGTCTCAGCTACTCAGGAGGGTGAGGCAGGAGAATGGCGTGAAGCTGGGAGGCAGAGCTTGCAGTGAGCTGAGATCACGGCCACCGCACTCCAGCCTGGGGCAACAGAGCGAGACTCCATCTCAAAAAAAAAAAAAATGAACTTTTACAGTGTTAAGTCACTGAGGTTTTGGTTTTAGCTATTTTACCAGGCAATACTGTTTTCCCTGCCTAGAGAAATAGATACCAGAAATAGAGTGCTGCCATAATGAATACTTGAAATAAGTGTCTTTGATTTGGTGGTCAGGCAGCAAGTGACAAAGAAACTCATGACAGGGGATGGAAGGATGATAGCTCATGTTACACAGTGACAAAACAAACTGTTTTGTATAATAAGTTGGAAGACAGACAATATGCCTTCTATTCCCACAATGCTAGGAACAGTATTGAGAAGAACTTGTCAGTGTGTAAGTTACTAAAGATGAGAACTGGCTAGCTTGCCAGCAGAAATGAAAGAGTGTAAAATGAATCCAGAAATGCAAAGCCATGAAGAATTGGAAAAACCAGTTGCTTCTATACCACATAGAGAAGACACAATAGATAAATAATTCTAGTAATAAAATTTTATGAATACCAAGCCCTGGGGCAAATAGCAGGTTAAGGTTATGGCCCATTGTAGCCTGACAGCCTCAAGGTAGAAGCCATTCTATTAAGAAAGAAGCAGAAAGTGAGAAGGCAAATAAAACAGATTTGAGAGCTATGTTTAGAAAAAAGGATTTTGGTTTTATTAGCATATGAAACTGATTGGGAGCAAATACATGGGAAGTATATTAAGGTTTTGAACAAATTGTATTTCCAAAAACCTCCACCAGCCTGGACTAAAAATTTCTTCATTTGAGTTGTAAAACAAGTTTTGGGATACCTAGTTTGTTCCAGGAGTAAGCAGGCTGAGAAAGTTGTGCAGACCCCAAGAAGAGCATACCTTATAATGCTCACTCTCATAGCCCATTTTGTGCTGCTATAACAGAAGGCCACAGACAGGGTGATTTATAATAAAGAGAAATGTATTAGCTCATGGTTCTGGAGGCTGGCAAGCCCAATATTAAGGTGCTGGTGTCTGGGAAGGGACTTCCTGCTGTACCACCACATGGCAGAAGGCAAGAGGGTGGGAGTAAGAGGAGGAAGAACTTGTAGGGTAGAGTCCTCATGGCCTAATCACGTCCTAAAGGTCCCATTTCTTAATAATGTTATAATGGTAATTAAACTTCAGTATAAGTTTTGAAAGAGACAAATATTGAAACCATAGCACACACTTAATATGTGACTCAGGGGAATAAAAGACACGGAAGAATCTCTAGGAAGGCAAAGATACTGAGAAAAATAGAGTAAGTTAGTTAGTTCCAGAATACAGAATTGTGACCTAACCAACAAAATTTTCCTACTTACATGGCAGAGGGATATCACAGTGCCTGTGCCAAAATATTTAGTCATTTCTATGGACTGCCCAGCTTCTCCCATTTTTCTTTTTTCTGCATGAGTCTGTTAATTACAATCATCAATATAGCATTCTGGAAAATGGGATCTCTGATAAAAAAAAAGCCCTGTTGTATAGCCCTTGCCATTTTCCGTAGTATATATACTCCTATTGCTGATTTTAAGTTACCAACATGATGTCATTGAATATGGAGTTAGGAAGATGTGTACACAATTGGTTCTCATACTCTGCACTGGTACAAGCCAGATCCATCAGGTTACTACCATCATCTGTGCCTTCTCCACCACAGTATTCTGAATATGCCTGTGAAGGATGCAGGGAAGATAACTTCTTTTGATTCATAGGTTACCAAAACAAAGCAAGATATATCTGAATGTGATTAACATAACTGTACATCACCCAGACATCTTAGGTACTGAGATATTTGCAGAGCTTAAGTGGCACTTTAGTGCTTTCTTAGGGAACTTACGTATGTGTTTTATGTGTAAAAGGAGGAGTTTGCCAAATAACTGGTGACTGAAAGGACATACATGTGGAGAAAACTTGCTATGTGTTTACCAACTCTGTCTTGTTCTTCCTGATATTATTGTTAAATTACACCACTCAGCTCTCTTGCAAACAGGTTGGGACATATAACTGAGTTCTGACTAATGAAATGTGGGAAGAGATGATATAAGCCTCTTCCCATTCTGACCCTGTATCAGTTAGTTTTCAATGTATAACAAACTACACCAAACTTTATGGTTTCAAGCAACACAATCATTTTATTTGCTCATGATTCATTGAGTCTGCCCAGATCTTCAGATCTGAGTAAGCTGAATGATCTCTGGAGGTAAATTTGTAACTAGAGTAGGGCTGTAGAGACTAGGATGTCATCACTTATGTGTTTAGGCTTCAGCTGGGACAGATGGGATGATTGAGACTCTCTCCATGTAGTTGCTCCAGTTAGCTAGCCTGGGTTTCTTCACATGGTGGTTTGGGGTTTCCAACAAGAAGAGAGAGCAAGCCCCAATGTTTAAGCACTTTCCAATCTTCTGTTTGCATCACATTTGTGATAACCCAATGGCCAAAGAAGATCATAGGACCAAATTAAGATTCAAGGGATAAAAGAATAAAACTCTAACTTTGGATGGGAAAAGCTTCAAAATCACATGCAAACAGAAATTCATAATGATGTAGGAGATTATTGCAGTCATTGTTTTCAATTACCACAGACCCATAAGAATCTCACCCATGCAATATTCTCATAAAAATTATGTAGTTCTCCATAAAAATCATCAGGGAAACTCTTTTCCTTCCATGGAGACTTTAGAAGTCACATGTAGAAGATGTCAGTGCCACCAAATGGAAAGTTGTGTGTCTCTTATTGACCGTATGGAGCATAACCTACCCTTTTATTCACCAACACACACACACACACACACACACACACACACAAACATACACCAATATTGTTGGACTCTGGAGTGAGTAATAAACTTTCATTGTACAAAGCTAATGAGGGTTTGGGGTTGATCATTATAGCATACAGCACTTATTCTGAAGGACTATCATGAGGTTTATTTCCTAAAATTTATCCAGGATACCAGAAGGAAGAAAACTATCAGTGTTTCTTTTTCACATATGTGTATGCATGATGTGTTGGGACCATTATAGCAAACCCTGATGTGGCCCTCATGGACAGGGGTAAGAGCTTTAAACAGTGCATGCAGTTGTTCAACTTGCCTGGAAGGAGAGATGACCAAAATAATGATCAACTACACTAACACAAGGGCAGCAAATAATGGTTTGCTTAGATTATCAGAGATTTTGAAAGACTACATTGGTGGTAGAGTAGCAAGTAATTCTGGGAAGAAATGTATGGGTGTGATACACTTGCTCAACAGTCTAATGAATAAAGTTGCTATGGCAGCAAGAATAGGGGTTATACAAGGCCTCAAGAACAAGGACTTTCCCTACTAAGAAGTATCCTGTTTGTGATTGCTCCTGAGTTAACTGCCTGCAAATAGTGGAGGACCATGCTGAGTCCCCAGTATAAAATGATTCCCCAAGTAATAGCCAACCACCAGGAGGCTAACCTTCATTTTCACTGGGAAAGACCCTCTGAATAGGGATCTGCTTTCCCTGCCCACAATGCTTTTGCACCTAGTCCCATCCATGGATATCCTGAATGCCTCATTTGATATCACAATATCCTACACAGCATTGCTTTTGCTTTACAGCTTAAGAAATGAGGCATTGGCTCACATCTTTGGAACTGACTAACTCACATTCTTGACATTCACCCAATTACCCAGAAGCGACTAAGCAGGTTGATTGGTAGAATAGATTACTAAGACGGCTAACAACACCTTGCATAATTGGATAGCTGCCCTACTCAGTGAGATATATTTTTATACCTTCTGATCAATTTATGGATCACCTATAGCCAAAATATATAGGTCTTGGAACGAAAAAGGCAGAAAAAAATGGCTGTTTCTCATTATTGTCCTTAATGGTCTACTTAAAAAGTTGTACTTCTCATCCCTGCAATGCTTGGATCTACTGGTTTTGAAGTCTTAGTTGCTAAAGGAGACAGTGTACACTGGGTAAACAACAAAGATCATAATGACTAAAATTTGTGTATGTCAGCTAGTGATTTGGGTTCTTCATACCAGTGAACTAACAGTTAAGACAGGAAGTTACTTTATTTTCTGGGGTAATTGATTCTGCTTATCAAGGACAAATAAGGTTGCTGCTACACAATAGGAATTTATTGGAAGGAAATTTTATGAGACCCCTCTTAGTACTTCAACAATGTCTAGAGGCCAAAGTTGTTGGAAGACTAAAGCAACTCTGTGATCAAGATCACTAATGTTTCAGACCCTCAAGAATGGAGGCTTGGGCTATTATTTCAAGTAAAGAGCCATTATCTGCTGAAGTTTTGGCTGAGAGAATAGAGAACATGGAACAACCAGTTACAGAATTGAGAACACAGTAGCTATGCACATTTTCTTTCTTCACTGTTAAATATACATTTACCAAATTCTTTTTCCCTTCCTCCTTATATTAAAGTGTTGGTGGTAGATGGCCTAATAGGAACAGCTCTGGTCTGCAGCTTCCAGCATGATCGACACAGAAGATGGGTGATTTCAACATTTCCAACTGAGGTACCTGGTTCATCTCATTGGGACTGGTTGGACATGGGTGCAGCCCACGGAGGGCAAGCTGAAGCAGGGCGGGGCATTGCCTCAGCAGGGAAGTGCAAGAGGTCAGGGGATTTCCCTTTCCTAGCCAAGGAAAGCCATGGCAGACTGTACCTGGAAAAAACAGGACACTCCCGCTCAAATACTGCACTTTTCCAACAGTCTTAGCAAATGGCACACAGGAGATTATATCCCGTGCCTGCCTCAGAGGGTCCCACACCCACAGAGCCTTGTTCACTGCTAGCACAGCAGTCTGATATTGATCTGTGAGGCAGCAGCCCAGCAGGGGGAAGGGTGTCCATCATTACTGAGGCTTGAGTAGGTAAACAAAGCGGCCAGGAAGTTTGAACTGGGCAGACCCCACCGCAGTGCTGCAAGGCTTTCTAATTCTATAGACTCCACCTCTGGGGGCAGGTTATAGCTGAACAAAAGGCAGCAGAAACTTCTGTAGACTTAAACGTCCCTGTCTGACAGCTCTGAAGAGAGCAGTGGTTCTCCCAGCATGGTGTTTGAGCTCTGAGAACAGACAGACTGCCTCCTCAAGTGGGTCCCTGACCCAAGTATAACCTAACTAGGAGACACCTCCCAGTAGGGACCGACTGACACCTCATACAGGCAGGTGCCCCTCTGGGACGAAGCTGCCAGAGGAGGGATCAGGCAGCAATATTTGCTGTTCTGCAATATTTGCTGTTCTGCAGTCTCCGCTGGTGATACCCAGGCAAATAGGGTCTGGAGTGGACCTCCAGCAAACTCCAACAGACCTGCAGCTGAGGGTCCTGACTGTTAGAAGGAAAACTAACAAACAGAAAGGAATAGCATCAACATTAACAAAAAGGACATCCACATCAAAACCCCATCTGTAGGTCACCAACATCAAAGACCAAAGGTAGATAAAACCATAAAGATGGGGAGAAACCAGAGCAGAAATGCTGAAAATTCTAAAAACCAGAGCGTCTCTTCTCCAAAGGATCACAGCTCCATGTCAGCAATGGAACAAAGCTGGACAGAGAATGACTTTGATGAGTTGACAGAAGTAGCCTTCAGAAGGTCGGTAAAAACAAACTTCTCTGAGCTAAAGGAGAATGTTTGAACCCTTTGCAAGGAAGCTACAAACCTTGAAAAAAGATTAGATGAATGGCTAACTAGAATAAACATGTAGAGAAGACCTCAAATGACCTGATGGAGCTGAAAACCATGGCATGAGAAGTACATGATGCATGCACAAGGTTCAGTAGACAATTCCATCAAGTGGAAGAAAGAGTATCAGTGATTGAAGATCAAATTAATGAAATAAAGCTAGAAGAGAAGTTTAGAGAAAAAAGAAATGAACAAACTCTCCAAGAAATATGGAATTATGTGAAACGACCAAATCTACGTTTGACTGGCGTACCTGAAAGTGACAGGGAGAGTGAAACCAAGTTGGAAAACACTCTTCAGGATATTATCCAGGAGAAAATTCCCCAACCTAGCAAGACAGGCCAACATTCAAATTCAGGAAATACAGAGAACACCACAAAGATACTCCTTGAGAAGAGCAACACCAAGACTCATAGTTGTCTGATTCACCAAGGTTGAAATGCAGAAAAAAATGTTAAGGGCAGCCAGAGAGAAAGTTTGAGTTATCCACAAAGGGAAGCCCATCAGACTAACAGCGGATCTCTTGGCAGAAACTCTACAAGCAAGATGAGAGTGGAGGCCAATATTCAACGCTCTTAAAGAAAAGAATTTTCGGCCAGGTGTGGTGGCTCATGCCTGTAATTCCAACACTTTGAGAGGCTGAGGCAGGTGGATCACAAAGTCAGAAGATTGAGACCATCCTGGCTAACATGGTGAAACCCTGTCTCTACTAAAAATACAAAAAAATTAGCCGGGCGTGGTGGCAGGCATCTGTAGTCCCAGCTACTCAGGAGGCTGAGGCAGGAGAATGGCGGGAACCTGGGAGGCGGAGCTTGCAGTGAGCTGAGATTGTGCCACTGTACTCCAGCCTGGGGGACAGAGCGAGATTCTGTCTCAACAAAAAAAAAAAAAAAAAGAAAAGAAAAGAATTTTCAACCCAGATTTTCATATCCAGCCAAACTAAGCTTCATAAGTGAAGGTGAAATAAAATCCTTTACAGACAAGCAAATGCTGAGAGATTTGGTCACCACCAGGCCTGCCTTACAAGAGCTCTTGAAGGAAGCAGTAAAGATGGAAAGAACAACCAGTACCAGCCATTGAAAAACATGCCAAATTGTAAAGGCCATCGAAGCTATGAAGCAACTGCAACAATTAATGGGCAAAATAACCAGCTAACATCATAATGACAGGATCAAATTCACACATAACAATATTAACCTTAAATGTAAATGGGCTAAATGCCCCAAATAAAAGACACAGACTGGCAAATTGGATAAAGAGTCAAGACCCATCAGTGTGCTGTATTCAGGAGACCCATCTCACATGCAAAGACACACATAGACTCAAAATAAAGGGATGGAGGAAGATCTACCAAGCAAATGGAAAGTAAAAAAAAAAAAAAGCAGGGGTTGCAATCCTAGTCTCTGATAAAACAGACTTTAAACCAACAAAGATCAAAAGAGAAAAAGAAGGGCATCACATAATGGTAAAGGGATCAATTCAGCAAGAAGGGCTAACTATCCCAAATGTATATGCACCCAATACAGGAGCACCCAGATTCATAAAGCAAGTCCTTAGAGACCTACAAAGAGACTTAGACTTCCACACAATAATAATGGGAAACTTTAACACCCCACTGTCAATATTAGACAGGTTAATGAGACAGAAAGTTAACAAGGATATCCAGGAATTGAACTCAGCTCTGCACCAAGCGGACCTAATAGACATGTACAGAACTCTCCACCCCAAATCAACAGAGTATACATTGTTCTCAGCACCACATTGCACTTATTCCAAAATTGACCATGTAGTTGGAAGTAAGCACTCCTCAGCAAATGTAAAAGAACGGAAATCACAACGAACTGTCTCTCAGGCCACAGTACAATCAAACTAGAACTCAGGATTAAGAAACTCACTCCAAACCGCACAACTACATGGAAACTGAACAACCTGCTCCTGAATGACTACTGGGTAAATAACGAAATGAAGGCAGAAATAAAGATGTTCTTTGAAACCAATGAGAGGAAAGACACAATGTACCAGAATCTCTGGGACACATTTAAATCAGTGTGTAGAGGGAAATTTATAGCACTAAATGCCCACAAGGGAAAGCAGGAAAGATCTAAAATTGACACCCTAACATCACAATTAAAAGAACTAGAGAAGCAAGAGCAAACACATTCAAAAGCTAGCAGAAGGCAAGAAATAACTAAGATCAGAGCAGAACTGAAGGAAATAGAGACACAAAAAACCCTTCAAAAAATCAATGAATTCAGGAGCTGGTTTTTTGAAAAGATCAACAAAACTGATAGACTGCTAGCAAGACTAATAGAGAAGAAAAGAGAGAAGAATCAAATAGACGCAATAAAAAACAATAAAGGGGATACACCACTGATTCCACAGAAATGCAAACTACCATCAGAGAATACTATAAACACCTCTATGCAAATAAACTAGAAAATTTAGTAGAAATGGATGAATTCCTGGACATATACACCCTCCCAAGACTGAATCAGGAAGATGTTGAATCTCTAAACAGAACAATAACAGGCTCTGAAATGGAGGCGATAATTAATAGCCTTCCAACCAAAAAAAGTGATGGACCAGGACCAGACGGATTCACAGCCTAATTCTACCAGAGGTACAAACAGGAGCTGGTACCATTCCTTCTGAAATTTTCCAATCAATAGAAAAAGAGGGAATCCTCCCTAACTCATTTTATGAGACCAGCATCATCCTGATACCGAAGCCTGGCAGAGACACAACAAAAAAAGAATTTTAGACCAATATCTCTGACGAACATTGACATAAAAATCCTCAATAAAATACTGGCAAACCAAATCCAGGAGCACATCAAAAACTTATCCACCACGATCAAGCTGGCTTCATCCCTGGGATGCAAGGCTGGTTCAACATACACAAATCAATAGACATAATTCATCACACAAACAGAACCAACGACAAGACCACATGATTATCTCAATAGATGCACAAAAGGCCTTTGAAAAAATTCAACAGCCTTTCATGCTGAAAACTCTCAATAAACTAGGTATTGATGGAACATTTCTCAAAATAATAAGAGCTATTTATGACAAACCCACAGCCAATATCATACTGAATGGGCAAAAACTGGAAGCATTCCCTTTGAAAACCGGCACAACACAGGGGTGCCCTCTCTCACCACTCCTGTTCAACATAGTGTTGGAAGTTCTGGCCAGAGCAATCAGGCAGGAGAAAGAAATCAAGAGTATTCGATTAGGAAAAGAGGAAGTCAAATTGTCCCTGTTTGCAGATGACATGATTTTATATTTAGAAAACCCCATCATCTCAGCCCAAAATCTTCTTAAGCTGATAAGCAACTTCAGCAGTCTCAGGATACAAAATCAATGTGCAAAAATCACAAGCATTCCTATACACCAATAACAGACAAACAGAGAGCCAAATCATGAGTGAACTCCCATTCACCATTGCTACAAAGAGAATAAAATACCTAGGAATCCAATTTACAAGGGATATGAAGGATCTCTTCAAGGAGACCTACAAACTGCTGCTCAATGAAATAAAAGAGGACACAAACAAATGGAAGAACATTCCATGCTCATGGATAGGAAGAATCAGTATCGTGAAAATGGCCATACTGCCCAAGGTAATTTATAGATTCAATGCCATCCCCATCAAGCTACCAATGACTTTCTTCACAGAATTGGAAAAAACTACTTTAAAGTTCATATGGAACCAGAAAAGAGCCTGTATTGCCAGGAGAATCCTAAGCCAAAAGAACAAAGCTGGAGGCATCACGCTACCTGACTTCAAACTATACTACAAGGCTACAGTAACCAAAACAGCATGGTACTGGTGCCAAAACAGAGATATAGACCAGTGGAACAGAACAGAGGTCTCAGAAATAACACCACACATCTATAACCAGCTGATCTTTGATAAACCTGACAAAAACAAGAATGGGGAAAGGATTCCCTATTTGATAAATGGTACTGGGAAAACTGGCTAGCCATATGTAGAAAGCTGAAACTGGATCCCTTCCTTATACCTTATACAAAAATTAATTCAGGATGGATTAAAGACTTAAATGTTAGACCTGAAACCATAAAAACCCTAGAAGAAAACTTAGGCAATACCACTCAGGACATAGGCATGGGCAAGGACTTCATGACTAAAACACCAAAAGCAATGACAACAAAGCCACAATAGACAAATGGGATCTAATTAAACTAAAGAGCTTCTGCACAGCAAAAGAAACTACCATCAGAGTGAACAGGCAACCTACAGAACGGGAGAAAATTTTTGCAGTCTACCCATCTGACAGAGGGCTAATATCCAGAATCTAGAAAGAACTTAAATTTTCAAGAAAAAATCAAACAACCCCATCAAAAAATGGGCAAAGAATATGAACAGACACTTCTCAAAAGAAGACATTTATGCAGCCAACAGACACATGAAAAAATGCTCATCATCACTGGTCATCAGAGAAATGCAAATCAAAACCACAATGACATACCATCTCACACCAGTTAGAATGGTGATCATTACAAAGTCAGGAAACAACAGATGCTGGAGAGGATGTGGAGAAATAGGAACACTTTTACACTGTTGGTGGGAGGGTAAATTAGTTCAACCATTGTGGAAGATAGTGTGGCGATTCTTCAAGAATCTGGAACTAGAAATACTATTTCACCCAGCGATCCCATTACTGGGTATATACCTAAAGGATTATAAATCATGGTACTATAAAGACACATGCACATGTATGTTTATTGCAGCACTATTCACAATAGAAAGGACTTGGAACCAACCCAGATGTCCATCAAAGATTGACTGGATTAAGAAAATGTGGCACATATACAGCATGGAATACTGTGCAGCCATAAAAAAGGATGAGTTCATGTCCTTTTCAGGGACACGGATGAAGCTTGAAACCATCATTCCGAGCAAACTACTGCAAGGGCAGAAAACCAAACACCACATGTTCTCACTCATAGGTGGGAATTGAACAATGAGAACACATGGACACAGGGAGAGGAGCATCACACACCGGAGCCTTTCGTGGGGTGGGGGCTAGGGGAGGGATACCATTAGGATAAATACCTAACGTAAATGACAAGTTAATGGGTGCAGCAAACCAACATGGCACATGTATACCCATGTAACAAACCTGTACGTTGTGCACATGTACCCTAGAACTTAGAGTATAATAATTTAAAAAAAGAAAAAAAAGGTGTTGGTGGTAGATACCTTATAATTTAGTCAATAAACTACAAAAGAGGAATTTCACTGAACTATGATTTATAAGAAAATGAATGAACAACAGAACACCATTCAGAGGTGGATACAGATACTGATAAAACCTGGGTTTCCTCACTTTAGGAGAGAATGAGTATGGCATTATTTGTGTGAGGAATAGTTAGATCAGATTTACCAGAATGATATTGTTGTCTTGTTGTTCTGAAATTTAAACATCTGCGTAATTTTATTTATGGATGGTGAGTGTCCAAAAGGATAGATGATGTCAGGCATTGTTGAATCTCAGCACCATTCCTGCCTACTGAGACCCTCCCTGTATGCGGGATCTGGTTTACAAAATAGGTTTGGCTAATGACTGGCACTCATCCAAGAGTTGGAAGGTGAAAGGGAAAGATAAACCGTTATTCTCTGGCAGCAGCTCCTGGCAGACACAGGGGCAGACAGCGGACCTGAAATCTGATGTAGCTTCCTGGCTAAACCCTGCAAAACACCTGCTTCTGTGCCGCAGGCACAGAAATCCATCCGTGTCAACATCCCTGATTTTCTTTCCTTTCTGACTTCCTGGACACCAGCAGTTTTTGACCTCTTTTCTCTTGTCCTCCCAAAAGTTTGTAAGCATTTAATTTACTAATCTGAATTCTCTTCCTGCTTGAAATAGCTACAGCATTACTTCCAGTCTCCTGGGAAAGTGTTGATAAATACCTGTTTTCTGTTGTTCCTCCACTATACCTATTCTGTGTTTAGCCCTGTGGGATGTGATTTAGGCATGGCTGTGTCTGCTAACTACTTGTTACATAGCAAACTACCCCAAATGTAGTGACATAAAACAACAGCCATTTTATTATGCTCACAAATTCCATGGGACAACAATTTTGGCATGATACAACATTGTGGCTTGTTTCTGCTGCATAATATCTTGGCCTTTCTGGAAAGAAGCATAAGCTGGAGGTGACCCCACAGCTAAAGACTGAAATCAGCTGAAAGCTTGTTCACTCATGTGTCTGGCACCTGGCTTGGGAGGACTTGCAGACTACTGTTGTCAGCTGTGATGTGCACACATGGTCTCTCTGCGTGGTATAGCTTCCTCACAGCATGATAGCCAACGTCACTTCCACTGAACTACATTACATGATTGCAGTCATAAGCTCTCCCAAACTGAAGGAGAGGGCCATAGACCCCCAGTTCTTGATGTTAGAGGTGACTAGAAAATTGAAGCCATGTTTTAGAACTTTAATACCATCTGATTGAGAAGATAGAACAAATATACTTGAAGTTATAGTTCCTCCTACTGGAGAATCTCTTTTATCATTTGGGTCTCAAACTCTTTCTTGAGAGCCTTGATCTGACACCATATAGAACAGTGGTTAAGCACAGTGGCCATGAAGCCAGTATCTCAGTTTATTTTTTTATTTTTTATTTTAATTTAATTTAATTTTATTTCAGATGGAACTTTACTCTTGTTGCCCAGGCTAGGGTGCAATGGCATGATCTCAGCTCACTGCCACCTCTGCCTCCTAGGTTCAAGCGATTCTCCTGCCTCAACCTCCTGAGTAGCTGGGATTACAGGCACCCACCACCATGCCCAGCTAATTTTTGTATTTTTGGTAGAGACAGGGTTTCGCCATGTTGGCCAGGCTGGTCTCGGACTCCTGACCTCAGGTGATCCACCTATCTAGCCTCCCAAAGTGCTGGGCTTACAGGCATGAACCACTGCGCCCGGCCAGTATCTCAGTTTAAATCCCAACTGCACTGCATGCTAGGTATGTGCCCACAACATTACTCTTTTTGTGCTTGAGCATCTTCACATATAAGAGGATAACAATTGTATCCACTTTAGAAGCTTGGTTTAAGCCTTGTAGTGAGTTGCATGATGGGCCCCAGCAAAAGACACTCTCTACCTGGAACCTGTGAATGTGACCTTATTTGGAAAAAAGAGTCTTTGTAAATGTAATCAAGTCAGAAATCTCAAGATGAGATTATTCTGGATTAGGGTGGGCCTTTATAAAAGAACAATAAGTGCCTTTATAAAGCAACAATTTTGTTTGACTTATAAGAAGTGCTAGGCCGGGAGCGGTGGCTCACACCTGTAATCCCAGTACTTTGGGAGGCCGAGGAGGGCAGATCGCGAGGTCAGGAGGTTGAGACCATCCTGCCTAACACGGTGAAACCTCGTCTCTACTAAAAATGCAGAAAAATTAGCCGGGCGTGATGGCGGGCGCCTGCAGTCCCAGCTACTCCGGAGGCTGAGGCAGGAGAATGGCGTGAACCCGGGAGGCGGAGCTTGCAGTGAGACGAGATCGCGCCACTGCACTCCAGCCTGGGCGACAGAGCGAGACTCCGTCTCAAAAAAAAAGAAGTGCTATATGAGTGTTAACCATCTTTACTTCAAATATCTCCCCTTCTCACCACTCTCAACCACATGACTTTGTTTCACAGTTCCTATCACTAGTTCAAATTTTCTTGTTTCTTATTATCTTCCTTCCTATACTAGAATGCAAACACATTGATAGCAGAATCCTTGTCTGTCTTTTTCACTGTTGGATCCCCAGTTAAACATGATGATCACTATGTACTGAATAAATGAGTAATCATATTGTTGTGGGAAAAAAAATCACAGAAAAAGTAAGTGCTAAACTATATGGTCCAGTGGGATTTCAAATGGGAAGTTCGTCATGGAATAGTTTACAAGGCTTCATAAAAGACGTTGAAATTGAGATGGGATTTAAGGAGGATTTGAAGTTCAACATGGGAAACGTATACTGGAGGCTGGAAATAAGTCATTAATTTTTATATTCCCGCTTTATAATATGGGTGTCTAGAACATAAAAAAAAACTCAAAAATGTAATTTTAAATTTAGTTGAATTTAGGAGGGTAGGTATTCCAGGAAATGAATGGTATGAGTAACATATAAAGAAATTCTATGAGGAATCAATATATAAGTACAATGGAAGCAAACATTCTGAATCGACTTTTTTTGACAGCAGGATTGGAAAATCTTTTTCATATATAAACTTCTTCTACATCTGACTTAGCACTGATTCCATTTTATTTAGAAAGAGCTTCAGTTCTCCTGGAAATATGCCCACTAGGAAGACAAACCCCGAATCTTTACGAAACCAGTGCTTATTCCAGTTTGGTTGTTATGAAGATAGATAGTGCTTCCAGCATTTCTAATCTCTGCTTACAAAACTAATGATTCTTCATTCGGCCTGTTCATCACATCTTGCCTCTTTTCCCTGAATCAGGATGAATTTCCCCTTAAGTAAATCAAGCTTTTTTTTTTTTTCTTTTTTGATTTTCCGTATTTTTTATAGTTCCTTCTCTTGGCTGCACATATGGTTATTGCATCATAAGGAAAATCAAAGCAAATACCAACTTTTTCTGTATTTTCTATGACTCCAAGCTATTTGCTTTCAAAAATGATTTCCTTTTATTAATAAGCAAGTGAATTGAACTGATTTTTTCAACTCAATTTCTAAGCATTTTGCTACACATCTAATTTTTTTGTTTTATTGTTATGACAGACTAGCAGACCATTTTCCTTTCTTATCTCAGTTGTGCAGTGACCTGTATAAACCAAACTACTTTTAAAAGATGTCTTAACAAGTAATCAGAATTGTAAACAACATAAATCAACATACACTGAAAATAACTCTCCAGAAAAGGCAGGCATCGTTCAGAAACACTATGGTAAAAATGAAATCACAGAAGGAGATGTTAGAGTGTATGATACAATGACTAATTTTGCTGCCTGAATATTTCTCCTCTATTTTATGTTAACTATGCTGAAATAATGTTGAATTTTAATGAGAAAAAATTACATATAACTAATTTAAATACAGGCTGTTTATTTTCCAGCAGTCTCTTTTTCGCCTAAGATTCATCATCTGTAAAATGAAGATATTTATGGTGCTGTGTCCTGGGTTGATTCACTGTTATATAATTTTTTGGATTTTGTTTTGTTTTATTTTATCTCATTCCTGGGCACGATACTGACCCAGAGATATTTACTATAATAAAAGAAAAGCCATATTGATGGCACTGAAAAAGAGCCTAATGATTTATTTTTATTTTTTTATGGGGCACTGGACCCAAGCTTACCTAAACTGGGACGTCAAGAATCCTTTCCTTTTTATTCTTTCTTTTAAATCTTCTCTTTATAAAATCCTATAGAGTTGGTCATTCTGGAGAGTAGCTCTGCAGAGCATGATGCTGAAAGGCAGAAATGATCATGCAAAGGTGCTTGTTTAATTCACCCTGTTGAGCAATCGCCACAAACAGCCAAGGCAGATCTGCTTGAACGCCTGGTGCCACGCTGGGTTACAGTGATTACTCCTATTCAACAGAGGTGTCTCATGCAGTACACATCTTTTATTAGCTGTGAGATTATTTCTCTCTGGGGCCTTTCTACATCACTCCCTGGTTCTGTAATTAAGTTAGGTACCTAGAGATCCATCTTACTTTTTTCTATGCTGGGATATCACATAGTTGAGTTCTGCTTTGTTTATTTAGATGGAGGCAATGGGGAGTAGAAAACCCAGAATACCATCACCTAGTCTCAGATTTAATTGGTGAATATTCTTTTGGATGGAAATGCATCTGCTCAGTGAAATTGTAAATGGCTACTTACCTCTTGGAACTGAATCACTTCTAGTCTGCTTTTTCTGTGTCTCCCATAATAGAACAGTAAACAATTCAAGGGCAGGGTTATTTATTCTCTTTTGCTTCCTAGGTGCTTCACCTAACATCTTCCAGCACACACCTACAGTCCTATTTAAATAACAATTATCCCACACTGAGTCAGAGCAAATAATAAAGCTTACTGCAGATTCATTTCAAGCCCCAGTGAACTGGAAGGTCAAAACCTGGGGGCGGCGGGGGGGCTCGGGGAACCACCCTAAAAAACAAATAACTCAGCCTCTCTCAAGCTCCAATAACAACTTGTAGAACTCAATGGCAGAAACAGTGCCTGAAATATTATTTATCATTTCAAACTATCAAATTACTCTTTTGTTTTAATTTGGAGGCAAATCTCTGAGATTACACATACTCATAGTCCACATTATATAGCAATTAAGGAGAGATTAAACAGTGTTAGACTCATTTCCAAACATTTTACCTACACTAATTCATTCAATGCTTACCACAACCCCATAAGATAGGTACTGTAATTATCTCCATTTTGCAGATGAGGAAACTGAGATGTGTAGAGGTTAGTAATTTGCCCAAAGTCACACAGATAACAATAGGATCAGAGAGGTTTAACCCTATGTAGTGGAAAAAAAAATTGACAAAATAAATTTAACAGAGTTTATTTGTGAAAAGAACTGTTTGTGAATTAGGAAGCCCTCATGATCAGGAGAGGCTGGAGAATTCTACTCTGTAACATGGGCATGGGCAGTGAGTATTTATAGAGAGAAAAAAACTGAAGAAAGCAGAAAAAAGAACAGAAAGCAGTTTGGTTATTTCAAAGTTATTTTCCTTGTAAAGGTTAAAGCAGAGAAAATGTCCTTATTATGCCAACTAAAACTGGCCTGTTTTGGAGCTTGGTTATTATTTCTCTTCCTCCTGATTGCTCAGAAGTTCAGATAAACAACTTAGTTTTGGCTTGGTGATGTTTTATTTTAGCATGAGTGACTCCATTTTGGTTTGGTTTGTTGAGGCCTAGTGCAGAGCTCTGTCCAAATCAATCAATGGCTTTCTATGAATTTTATTTAACAGTTATTTGGCTCTGAAACCTGGAACTCTTCCCAAACAGGCTTGACCAATACCTACTTATTGAAATGCAAATATGAGGAAAATGCTTTCAAGTGTTCTTGCAATTTGGTTCCTTAATCATGCCAGTTTCTCTATCCCTACACCTTGTCTAACATTATGTTCTTAGGAAAAGACGGGGAATAGGTCTAAGAAGAAGTTACAGTGTAGGGAGCTCCTCTGGTCATACAGAAAGAGGAGGAAAACTTGACTCTTGTCCTCCTGGGTGAATAGGGAGAGATACAGGAGATAAGACTGAAGGAAGAGTTGAGCCACTTGTGTCTTAGCCTCCCTTTTTGGACTGAAGTCTGAGATGGGGAGATAAGTTAGAGAAGATGTGGGAAAACTAATAGCAGGGGAGGTTTGTCCTACATCTAGATAGAAACTTTGGGAGATGAATCTTAAGCTCCCCCCTGCAATAACCTGAGGAAACTGCATGGTGAGATGGAGTGAGAGACTGACTCAGTGTTCTCAGATCATGGAAGAAACTCTGATGTTCCCCTAAGGCTCATTTGGAGGATGATTAGAGCCTGGCTGGGTCAAACTCACTAAATGGGGTGAACCTTTAATCAAAGCCAAAACTGCAGGTGGACTACCTGAGTCTTAGGTTTACATTGGTCTTTTGGGGCACCAGTGAGAATGAAGATAAGGCTGAATCTGCAGCAGAGACTACCAGGACCTAATCAGCTGAATACGCATGGCCAGGAATTACACAAACTAGCAGATGCCAGCAGTGTACCTACAGGGAGGATCAGAATGTCCACACCTCGGCAGCACAACTAGAGACCAACAAGGCACCAGGGGCCTCTCATTTTTGTGTTTTTAACTGGAAAAATTAAAAAGGGATTTTTAAAAACACTAAGTTATGTGCAAATGTCACCTTGAAGCAGCTGCAAATAGCTAGAAGAGGGGTTAGTCTGAAAAAAAATTGAGTCATTTTTTTTAAAGACACTGAAGAGCCTAAAGTGACTTTAAATTATTCCATTATGCTCTGACTTAATTAAAATTAAAGTTTTATTTCCTACTACTATTGAAGTGAGATTCATGAGGAAAATCAATAAAAGGGAATAAATAACTACCTTTTCTTCACCTTGGTATTGTAGTGTTTTAAATTTTGATTTGGCTGCAAAAGAAAATTAGCCGGGCGTGGTGGTGGGTGCCTGCAATCCCAGCTATTCAGGAGGTTGACGCAGAGAATTGCTTGAACCCAAGAGGCGGAGGTTGCAGTGAGCCAAGATCATGCCACCGCACTGCAGCCTGGGCGACAGAGTGAGACTCCATCTCAAAACAAAAACAAAAACACAAACAAACAAGAAAACACAAAATATGCAAGGCTTTGCATACATCTCTGCTCTATGGGCAGAATATAGTGTAATGTTGCTTTTAAATTTATTTTTAAAGGGTAAACATTCGTTTAGAAAATAGCTCCTAGTAAAGGTTGAAAAAGTTCTATTTATCCTCAACCCTCTTGAAGAATGTTATTAAAGATGTGAAAATGCCTCAAAATATTAAGTAAATGCTAAGATTATCTAAATTTTTATGGGTTAAACTATTGCTAAAATCTAATTGATCATGTAATACATTAGTTTGGTTATCTATTGATGCATACTAAACAGCCCTAAAATTTCATAGCTTAAAATAACCATGATTTATTGTCCACAGTTCTGCAATTCGAGCTGGGTTCAGCTGGGTGGATCTTCTGCTGTCCTTACCTGTGCTGATTCATATGAAGGCAAGCCTCTGGTGACTCAGTTGAGTCTAAGACACAACGTCTAAGTTGATCTCATTCAAATGTCTAGTCACTTGGTGTTGGATGTTAGCTAGAACTCTCTCTCCATGTAGTTCCTCACTATTCAGTAGTCCAGTCTGAGCTTCCACACATTGCACAAAGAATGTTACAAAAGAGTGAAGGGGAATGTTTCAGTCTTTTGAGGCCTGGACTCTACTGATATAAAATTACTTCCTCTACATTCTACTGTCACAGAAAGTCAGATGGCCAGCTCAGATTTGGGGCTGGCGAAAGGAATTCTACCACTACATGAAAGAAACAACAAAATATCTTAGGTATTTTTTCCAGTGCACCTCATATACCTACCACCTGTTCTGTGGTTCTATGGTTAAAATGGAATTTAATACATATTTTAAGCTCCATAAGACATTACTGTTAATTTTTATATATTTACTTTTCACTTATACTTAATTTCCTATTTACCTTTTCTATCATTTTCCATTCTTTCTTCCATTAAATTAAAAAATCTATGTAAGATCATTTTTCTTTTGTCTGAGGAATTCCCCCAATATTTTCTTTGGTGTGAGTCTGTTGTTGATTAACTCTCTCTGTTTTGCTTGTCTGGAAATGCAAACATTTTACCTTTTGTTAAAAAAATATACTATTCTGGCTTGGCAGTTATTTTCTTTCAGAATTTTAAGCATATATTTCCATCAACTTCTGACTTCCATTATTGCTAGTGAGAAGACAGATGTTAGTCTTATTTAAGTTCCTTTCAAGGGAATATGTCTTTATCTCATCTGGTGCTTTTATGTTTTTGATTTTTTGTTATTTTTCATTAGTTTTATTACAATGTGTCTAGATAATTTGTAATCACTCTGTTTTAGGTTCTCAGAACTTGTTTCAGTGGCTTATGATCTGTGGCTTCCATCTGTGGATATATTGCATTAATTTTGGAAAAAAATGTAATTTTCTCAGCAGAAGTATTTGTAAATTTGTAATTGTCAGATGCAGAAAAATATATCAGACTTCTGATTCTAATAGTGACCGTTATTCTTACATTAGCAACCAAAGCAGACCAGATAAGCATAGTTTTTTAAAACCCAGCAGAGAGCTTGCAAACATAAGCAACCTAAATCAGCTAAACAATAGGAAGTGATGAGACTCTCACAGAAGAGAGACTATGGTTACTTTCCCCTCTGGCAGAAAAGGAGGAGGAGAAGGAGGAGGAATTCACTATAGATGAGGATCAGGAAAACAGTTGAATCTTCAGTAAGTATTTAATGGCCATGAGTGACCTGAAATAACACATTACCATTTCAGGGAGTTGTATCTTCATAGAGGGTTAGCACCTTTGCACCAACTATTTTTCTTACTCATCACTCAATACTTGAGTATAGTTTTCCAAAAGCTGGCAGCAGGATAGGAGAGGGGCATGGGAGATTTCCTAATTGCAAGAAAAGAGAAAGGTAAAAGGGCCAAGGGGTACCTTTGTTCTTTCCTTTCTTCTTTCTTTTCTCTCTTTCCATTGCTGTTGTAACAAATTACCAAAAACTTGGTGGTTTAAAATGATATAAATTTATTCCCTTAAGTTCAGAGGCCAAAATTCTGAAATCAGGTTCATTTCGCCAAAACCAGTGTGTCAACAGGGCTATGCACCTTCCACAGACTCCACAAAATAATCTATTTCTTTGCCTTTTCTAGTTTCTGGAGCTGCATTTCTTGCACATATTGGCTCATGGCCCCTTAATCCATCTTTAAAGACTGAAGTGTAGCATCCTTAATCTCTCATTTTTTCTGCTGAGGTTGTCACAGCACCTTCTCTTCTGTCTCTATCAAATCTCCCTCTATATCCCTCTTAGTCCCTTATGATTGCATTTAGGACCTATCATCTAGAAAATCCAAGATAATTTCCTCATCTCAAGATCCTCACTTTAATCATATATGCAAGGTTACTTTTGCTATACAAGATAACCTTCACAGCTTTCAGAGATTAGGACCTGGGTAGTTTTGAGAACTCTCATTCAGTTTACAACACTGTCTTTCTCTCTCCATCCTCCTTCTAATCCCTTCTTTTTTCCTATTCCTTTCCTTGTTCTATTACCTCCCTCCCTACTTCTCTGTCTCTCTTCCTTCCTTTAACAATATGTATTAAGTGCCTGCTACCTACTGGGTGATGTACTTGGCATTTATGTAGAGTTTTTTAATTACACAAAACAATACCATACGTTGCCTTATGTAGTCATTGCAATCTTCTTGAGTCATAGCTATGATCATTATATTTACAGATAAAGACACTTTTGTTCTTCTATATACTGAATGTTCATGTCCCCTCAAATTCATATGTTGAAACCTAATTCCTAATGGAATGATATTTGGCAGTGGGGCCTTTAGGAGATGCCTTGGTCCTTTTTGGCTGTTTAACAAAATGTCATAAACTGAGAAACTTACAAATGACAGAAATTTATTTTTCACGATGCAATTCTGGAAGTTAGAAAGTCCTAGATCAAAGAGCTAGCAAATTCAGAGTGTAGTAAGGCCCTAGTCCCTGGCTCATAAATGGTATCTTCTCACCACATCCTCACATGATTGGCATGAACAAGGCAGCTCTCTGGAGTCTCTTTCATAAGGGCACTAATCCTATGTATGAGGTCTATGCCCTTATGACCTAATCACCTCCCCAAAGGTTCTATCACCTTGGGGGTTAGCAAGAAGTGATCAGATTATGAAGGGGAAACTGACAGAAAGGGGATTAGTGCCCTTATATAAAGGCCTCAGAGAGCTCCCCCAGTCCTTTCTGACATGTGAGGACATAGTGAAAAGATGGCTGTCTGTGAACCAGGAAAACTGGCCCTCACCAGACACCAAATCTGCTGTTGCCTTGATCTTCGACTTACCAGCCTCCAGAACTGTGAGAAATAAACTTCTGCTTTTTATAAACCACCTACTCTATGACATTTTTTTATAACAGCCTGAATAGCTAAGACATTTCTAAATGACACATGAGGTCTCCAAGTTAAGGTGTCTGATTTTACATTCTTTGACTTTTCCATGCATATCTGCTATATCCTTTTCTCTGACTGATTACCCTTCCATGATAGGGTTTAACTCAGTTTGACTTGCCTTTTGACAGTTATATCTTCCCTTAGCTACATGAGGAGCATGTTCTATTCACTTAGGTATCCCCAAATTTAGAATAGCACTTTTACCATATCAGGAACTAACAAACGTTTGCTAAATTGAATTAAAATGCATATTTTCTAGTCACTTCCATTTCTCTCATTGGTTAATTCCAGGAACACAGGTTGCATAGTTTGCATTATTCTGGGTCTTCTCTTCCCTGTGGGTGACCCATATCTGGATGGTCCATCTTTGAACTCCAACCAATGAAGAAAGAAAACATTAGAATAAATTGCTCTTGTCTGTCTCTCAACTCTTTCACTTGTTTCACATAAAGGAAAGAATTTCATGAATGACTGTTAGGTGAAAAGAGCTGTTACCTATTGCTTCTAGTGTGGTCTGCAAAAGCTTAAAAAGAAAGGTCTCTCTGGCTCCCTTTTGGCATTTTGGACATACTACAGCTGAGACACAGCACCTGCTTCTATTCCTGATCTCCCAACCATAACACAATTCAGAAAGTCTTGCTATTGACAAGCCCAGATGATCCTCTGCTTTCTTAATGGCAGGGTGTATTTTCCTCCCTTTTAATTGAGTGGATAAGTCAGCGTTGGACAATTCCAGAAAATGAGAGTTGAAATTACATGTAGAAGATTCCACTATTATCCATTCTACTCTTTTCTGGAGAGTCCAAAACAAATGTTGTCCTTTTTTATATTGGATTTTATGAGCTACAATAGTGGCCAGGACCCTGGAGAAGAGATATGGGAAAATCAGAGATTTCAGACCCCAGCCTCAACCTGTGTCCCCAGCAGTCTTATTGACTATTCCCTTGTCTCCTTGTCATAAATTCCCTTGTTTTCCATTCCTACTGTCACCACCCTACTTTTGGTATTCATCATATCACTGCTGAATGATTGAAGTAGATGCTTAATAAGCTGTCAAGCAGGTGTACTTCATGATCAATGTAAACTTCCATGTGTGTTTGTGACCTTGCTGCCATTTTTCCAGTTTGGAACACAATCTTCTATATATTTCCTTGTAAAAGATTTTTCGAAGACCTGATGAGGTCAAGTTAAGTCAAATGTGCTTTATCCGTGAACTCTTTTGCAGTCACTCAGTTATATAGTGAAGTCTTATTGTTCATATTTCATAATATATATATAATTTAACTTATATCTCTATATATTTATTTATTATATGTATTTCATGCAACAACCATTTTAAGCATCTGTCTATTAGTGTACTAGATATAAATTACATTTCATCCTTCTCTACCAAAGCACTATGCTCTAAGAAGGCTACCTCTGTGGGCTAAATCAATTATTTCCCTTGACATTGGGCTTCCAGTGGGATTGGTCAATGGAATTACCAATGGGATTGGTCATCCAGTCTTTCATATGAGAGAGGAAAGAAAGTGAGGAAGGGGAGGCTTTTTGGCCTCTGACTTTCTCCCTGCAGGATTGTTGTGGGTTGGGTACGTTCTACTGATGGCCACAACTCTTATGAAGAAGGCTTCTGCAATCACAGCTGCTATTTCTGAGTTCTGGGATTTGCTCCCTCTTTGTAGTTTCAGGCTTGAGAATAGTAATGGGTAGCCATTGATGTAGTCCTGCTTCTTGACCTTTCACACTGCCCACGTTTGTAAATTGTCCCTTTATTAAATTTGTCACAATTAGCCAGTTTGAAACTCCTCTTTCCCATCAATACACCTGCTTTGTTGGAACATGTCTTAGCATGGGCAACACAAAGTGAACCAAAAAGATAAATTGTTTTCCATTCTCCAGGGTCTTGGCCAATACTGTGTCACACAAAGGCAAAGCACAGGAGCTTACATTTGGAGGAGACATCAAATAAACAGAATAAATATAAGACAGCCATAGGTGGAGTAGCTTATAAACAAGAGAAATTTATTTCTCACAATTCTGGAGGATGGAAAGTTCAAGATCAAGGCACTGGCAGATTCACTGCCTGGTGAGGGCCTCTTTCCTGGTTCATAGATGGCCACTTTCTCATTGTGCCCTCACATGGTGGAATAGGTGAAATGGTTCTGGATTTCTTTTATAAGGGCACTAATCTTATACATAAGGGCTCTCCCTTCATGACTTAAGCATCCTCCAAAGGCCCCACTTCCTAATACCATCATATTGGAGGCTAGGATTTCAACATAGAAATTTTGAAGGACACACACTTTCAGTCTATAGCAACTAGAATTTAAAACCTTTCAACAGGCAACTTTGTCTGGTTCTGTGCTGTATTCTTAGCTCCAAGAATAGTTCTTGAGGCATAATAGGTCCTCAATAATTGTTTGTCAGATGAATGAGTGAATACACATACATGTGCATTCAGTCATTCAACTAATACTTGTTTAGTGCCTACTTTGCTGGGCACTCAGAAAAATATAAACTGACAAAGTTCTTGTCTTTAGGGATTTAACAACTAATATTCTTTCCATCCAACAATATTATAATTTCCTTGGCATGCATTTTATTTACTGAATTTCTTTTTATTCCCAGTCCTGCTGTGGCCCTCTACACGTAACAAAATAAACAGTAAAATTAGTTGAGTCTTGTTTGTGAATGACCCAACAACTTGTTTTAACAATAATGTGGATTTTGTTGACCCATACGTACAAGAGGTATCTCATAGTACAAATTTAGTTCAGGATCTGGTTGCATCCAGCCTCTCAATAAGCATTAGCTACTGGTCTTTTCCTTTTCTTGGCACTCCTTTCCCCTTTTCCTTAATGTTAGCTTAATTTTCAACTGTTCTTTGCCAATAGTAGTAGATATTTGCTCATATACCACCTCAAGCTTACAACCTTCTGCTTTGCAAATGTCTGCAGAAAAAGCTTCTTTCCTGAGTTGCAGCAAAAGTCTTGGGTGTATCTTTCATTGACTCATTGTTGGTCACATGCCTATCTTTGAATGAGTGATTGTAGTCAGAGAGATGGGAATTTCTGATTAGCTATCTCTAACTCATACATCACTCCTGGAGTCAGTCACTTACCTAAATAACTTGGACTTAGTCACAGCTAAATAACTTGGATTTAGAGAAAGTCCTAAGAAAAATGAGGTTTGTATTACAAAATAAAGAGGAATGGACACTGATCAAACAAAAGCAATAGATGTCCCAGATACTCCACTAAAAAGCTTTCTTTTTGAATTTTTTTGGGGGGTGGGGTGGGGACAGAATTTTGCCCTTGTCGCTCAGGCTAGAGTCCAATTGTGCGAACTTGGCTCACCACAACCTCCGCCTCCTGGGTTCAAGCGATTCTCCTGCCTCAGTCTCCCGAGTAGCTGGGATTACAGGCATGTGCTACCACGCCTGGCTAATTTTGTATTTTTAGTGGAGACGGGGTTTTTCCATGTTGGTCAGGCTGGTCTCGAACTCCCAACCTCACGTGATCTGCCTGCCTGGGCCTCCCAAAGTTTCAGGATTACAGGCATGAGCCACTGCGCCTGGCCCCAAAAGCTTTATTCTTTATACAGTGATATTCTAGTTAAAGCTATAAATTTGAACTAATTGGGAGGTAGAAATTTTGGCTAAATTATTGGAAGCATTAAAAAAAGTTCTGTTTATTTCAAATAATTTTTTGTGTGAACATGCAACAGAACAAACTCACAAGACATTGCTTCCACTTCTATGAGACTTACTGCTGTAAAAAAAAAAATACATGGAGTTTGTAATTAGCATATTCTTAATTTCTATAAGAGAAAAGCTGCTTCTAAAGTATTTGAGAATGATTGAAAATTTAGTTCTTTAAGAGGTTTTGAATACTTCACTGTAATTCTTCTTACAGTATTAATTTACTTGGGCAAATTATCAGATTTTGAATTAATGAGGTTTTAGTACATATGCAAATGAAATTCTCTAGTTTGCTTTAAATAATCCTCAAGGCATAGTGTTCTCTGTACAACATGGGGATAGTTGAGCAAATGTTTGCTGAATTTTTTTCAGAGCAAAATCCTTTAAAGATTAGCCCATGTATTTATTTAAATTTTGTTAATTTGGTTTTAAGCCTATAATTTTTTTTTTCCTCAAGGCAAAGTAAGTCTTTCTTATTTTAGATCTCTTCCTTTAACCAGAGAATTTTCTTACTTTTTCTTGGAATAATGTAGTGTGTTCTATAGCAGTGTCACTAAAATGTGGTCCCTAGACTACTAGAGATATGCAGAAAAAAAAAAATAGAGAAATTAAGAGTATTTCAAAACTTTTATAGCAATTAGATATTTTTACAATATCCAAATGCATGCTCAGAGGTTTAATCTTGTTTAACATGGAAAAGACCCAGTTGGGTAATCTTGAACTTGCATAATGAGTCACACATGCCATGAGCTGCATCCCAGCAATGCACACTTGGGCGTCATATCGTGTGCAAGGCATTGGCAAAACAAACAAACAAACAAAAATTGGCCTCAACCAGTATAATTTAAAAAGAACAATTGTGCCAAAAAGATGCATTAAGCAATTGGAAAGCTACCAAGGCAGTGAAGAATTACTCAGCCCAAATATGGAAGAAGATACCATCGTCCAAGGCCTCAAATTATCCTGGCAATTTTTTATAGGTAGAATCTGGAGCCTAAATAAAATCATACAGGCATATGTAGAGCAAGAAATGTGATTAATAATCAAAATAAGGCTTAGACAATATAAATAGATGTACTGACAATCCAGATAATGCAGTCATCAGATAAAGAGTTTAAAATAACTATGCTTAATATGCTCTAGAAATAAGATAAAGTTGGGAATTTTGTCAGAGAACTGAAAAGTATTTTATAAAAGTATCAAAAGGAAATTATGGATTGAGAAGATACAATAATTGCAATCAATAATTCAATGAATAGATTTATTGGCAGTTTAGATATAGCTCAGAAAAAAGAAATCGGGAGATAGAAGGTGGCTCAGATGGAAATACATAGAATGAAGCAAAGAGAGACAAAATGATTGCACAAACACACAAATGTGAAAACATCTATGTACGTGTAACTGAAGTTCCAGAAGGAGAAGAGGAAAGAAAATGGAGTCAGAGAAATATGTGAAGAGAAAATAGCTGTGATTTTTCCAAACTGACAAAAGATTTCAAGCCACAGATTCAAGATGCACTATGAAACTTAAGCCAGATAAATACAAAGAAAACCAAACTAAGGCACATCACAGCCAAACTGCTAAAAACCAAAGAAATTACAAAATCTTCAAAGCATCTGAGAAAGTATGTCTTGAATGAGCAACAATTAAATTAATATCTGATTTTCACATAAACAATGGATAAAGAATAGCAATGAAATAAAATGTCAAACTGTCAAAACAAAAACAAGAACCTGTCAACCTACAAGCCTATACTCTGTAGAAATAGTCTTCAAAAATAACTGTAAAATAAGGGAATTTTTAGACAAACAAAAACAGGGAGAATTTATCACCAGAATATGACCCCAGAGAAAATAAAAGTATTCTGCTAGTAAAATAAAAATAATCATAGTAAGAAGATCAGCTTTGCAGGAAGATGTGAAGAACAACATAATAGAAAATATGTGGGCAATTGAATACTAATGATGAAAAACAATATAATATCATGGAATTTGAAATATATAGAAAATTAAAATAGCAACAAGTATATTGTAATAGTTGTGAGGAGGAATAAATAGAGATAAATGTTGCAAGTGCTTTCCATATCCAGAAGAAAGAAAAAAAGTTCTTATTTACATGTTCTTATTTACATTAAAATTTTGCTGAGTCTATAGCAATGGTTCCCAACCAAGGATAATTTTGACCTCCCGAAGACATTTGACAATACCTGGAGACACTTCCTCCAGAAGACGTTTGACAATATCTGGAGACATTTTTTATTGTCACAAGTAGGGTGATGTGACTGCTGCTGCTAAAATCTTACAATGCACAGGTAAGTTCCTCTCATAACAAAGGATTTTCTGGCTCAAATTGTTAATAATGCTGAGGTTGAGAAACCCTGATGTAGAATCACCCCTAAAGGATAGAATAAAATTATAAAAATCAAGCTAACAGAGAGGGAAAAATAATAAATTTCAATGGGGACAAAACATAGGAAAAAGGAAGACAGAGCAGGTGGAACAAGTAAAAAACAAATAATATGATAATAAATTTAAAATCCATTCTATCAGTAATTGCATTAGATGTAAGTAGATATTTTTAAATTTCTGCAGTTTAAAAATATTAATTATATTACATAAAATAAGCAACTATGGGCCACTTATAATAACTATACCTTAAAATAAAATAAATGCATTGAAATGCAGATTTTAAAATTAAATAATGTTAAATAGTTCCTGCAAAATGAATAGATGAAAAAAAATTCACAGTTTTCTATTAATCTCTAGAAATAATTACACAGTGTTTTTTCTTATCTCTCTGTTTATCTTGACATGTTAATGAAATTTTTGAACTATGACAGTCAATAGTAACTGTAGACTCAATTTTTATTATCTCCACACTTAATAATATACAATAATGTGACAGATTATTATCAGATTATTAATTTCATGAGGGGAGAGATTGGGTCTGTTTTTTATCTCCCTGCTATAAACACAGAATCTTCCATGGAGCCTGATATATAGCAAATATTCTTTATATAGGATAAATTGAAAATGTTTGTGGCATTTCTTTATGGCATTCATTTATCTCAGTACTTCTCAAACTTTTTGGTCTCAGATCCCTTTACACTGTTAGAAATCATTGAAGATGCAATAGAGCTTGCGTCATATCTGCTAATTATCATATTAGAGATTAAAATAGAAATATTTAAAAACCTTTATTAAAACTCATCAAAAATTGTAAAATACTATATGTTAACATATCCTACATATTTTAATAAAAATAACTCCATCTTTAAAACATTAATGAGAATAATAGCATTGTTTACCATTTTGCAAATTTCTTTAATATCTGGTTCAATAGAAGACAGTTAGATTCTTGTATCTGCTTATGCATTCCATTCACTGCAATATGTTATTTTGATTGAAGTATATAGAGAAAATTCAGTCTTACAAAACATACAGTTGGAAAAATAAAAAGAGCATTTTAATAGCCTTTTCAGAAAACAGTTGATATTACCGTTTGCTAGTATGCCAAAACTTGACAAAGAGTAGTTTCTTAGAGGTTAGTTGCAATATGCAATAGAAAAAAATATATATATATATAACCTCTTCTTACTCTTTTACATTAAAATCTGTGGATCTGGCCGGGCGCGGTGGCTCACGCCTGTAATCCCAGCACTTGGGGAGGCTGAGGTGGGCTGATCACCTGAGGTTGGGAGTTCGAGACCAGCCTGACCAACATGGAGAAACCCTGTCTCTACTAAAAATACAAAATTAGCCAGGGGTGGTTGTGCATGCCTGTAATCCCAACTACTCGGGAGGCTAGGGCAAGAGAATCGCTTGAACCTGGGAGGCAGAGGTTACAGTGAGCCAAGATCACGCCATTGAACTCCAGCCTGGACAACAAGAGCTAAACTCCCTCTCAAAAAAATAAAAATAAATAAACAAAATAAAATCTGTGGATCTGTTTTGCATTTTGGATCTTTTATTTATGCATAACTTTCTAATATCATTGGTCATTTGGAAAAAAATTGGCTCACTTGAGTTATGAAGATCCTCCAAATGCTAGCATATTTTATGGTACATTTAAAAAATTGCATTCATTAATATAACCACTAATCTGATCAGAAAATAATAGGAAGTAATCGAGCTCATGATGTTAGGTACAAGTTTCAAAAATTCTAACTTTTGTTTGAAAGCTCAGTTTTTATCATTTGAAACATTTGTTGTCAGTTGTTTTCTTTGAAGTAACATGCTCACTTCATTAACACTGGGAAATCTCTAGCAGACGTGGCAAACTCTGAATAATAATAGTTTGTCAGTCACTTTTTTCAAGTACAAACGTTCTATGAAAAAAAGTAGCTATTTCAGCTCATAATTCAAACAACCACACAAGTACTGTTCCTTGAGATAACGGTTTTACTTCTATAGACAAAAGTACTTTATGCGTATTTTCAATTTTGTCAAATAGAATATTTAAAAGACACGTACTCAAGGATCAGGATTTAGTAAAATTAGAAATGTTAACTGCTTCTTTAGGGACATTCTTAAGTGAAACTGAAAAAGTCATTCATTGTTTCTTTGCGTGTATGACAATGCAGAATACAGTTATGAGCGAATACAGTTTGTTGATGTGGCCTTAATTTCTACTAATGAACCAGCAGTTTTACTCACCATTGCTTTTGCACCATCAGTAAAAATGCAAACACTTTTTAAAACTATTATTGTCTTGCAATTATTATAAGAATGATTTTTACCTCATGAATTTTCTGAAAGGGAGGGTCTCAGGGACTCCTAGACGTCTCATGGATTACACTTGGAGAAACATCGCTTTATGTACACACATCAAATGTCACTGCCAAACTGATGACCTGTCCTCTGATACTCCTTGCCTCCACATGTGGTAATATCTTCAGTAAGAGTGCCTCTTTCTCTCAGCTCTGCCTTTTTCAATGTGGCCTTATCCTCCCCAAGGCATAAATCATTGACTGACCCTCAAAATGGATTTGATCACTCCTACTCCAAATCCTGACACTATTTAGAACATGTTTTGTGGTATAATTCCACACTCCATGGCCTCTCAAGTCCCATCGCTATTGTACTCTGAGCTTTCTAAAGGGAGGCTTTGTCTGTTATTTATCTTTGAGAACTGCTTAGTGCCTACAAAAGGGTACCAGACATGTCGTATGCCCAAAATAACTGTTTATTACATTGAAATTATTAAAACTCATAGAATGATCCGTAGGGAATTAGAATAATTTTGAAAACTTGTTTTTCATTTTATTTCAGGATAGCTATTTTCATTATTTAATCTAAAAAATTAAGTCTATTATACTCAATGACCTGGGTGATTCAATGACCACTTAGATGATATTTCCAGAGACTGGATATTCATTCCTTCACATATTCATTATTCATTTATTCAGTTTAGTTTTTATACAGGTATTTATTTAGCCCATACCATGTGGTAGCCATGGCAAGTACAGTGCTAAACATCACATGGTACCTCATCCAAAGAGTTTATGTGATTCAGAAACTATATGATGATCACCTACTAAGTATAAAGAGCTTTGTAAACAGAGCTTTCTAAACATTTGCTAAACAGAGTTTCTGTCATCGTAAAGTGTATAAAGTATATTTAAAAGCATATGCAAGTCAATACATTAAAATATATGTTGAACGCTGTTACAAAAATGGGTACAATAAATGGTGGAAGCTCTGAAGAAAGAGCAAATAATTTTCTCTGGAGAAATGAGTAAAAGTGTCACCAATGAGGTAACATTTAAAGTAGATCTTAATTAAAAGGATTGTGATAGATAAAGAAGGAGACAAGGACAATTCTTGCAAAAACTAATGAAAGAAACATGAAATTGTGATAGGTCCTATTATGCTCATGGGATGATTAAAGTCCACAGAGATCATAGAATATGCACGAGATGGTGTTGGGAGAGGAGGTTAGAATTAGTTTAGGTTTATATTGTTCAAGGCCAAGTAAGCCATACTAAAGAGATTGAATTTTATTTACAAGCATCAGGGACCCAATGCAACTTCTTTTATTTTCTTTTTTTTAATTTTCTATTTTTAAAAAATAGAAAGTTGAGACTGGATTTCATCATGTTGGCCAGGCTGTTCTCAGACTCCTGGCCTCAAGTGATTCACCAGCCTCCGCCTCTGAAAATGCTGGGACTACAGGCTTGAGCCACTACACCCAGCCCCAGCACGAATTTTTAAGAAGAATAGTGATATGAACACCTCTGCTTCTTTTGTAGGTCAATATGATGATGAAGCAGAAAATAATGGGTGTGGGTGGATAATCCAGAGAGATTAGTTAAAGCAACGTGGCACTATTCAAGTCAGGAATGATGAAATTGGGACTAACATATTAACAGCAAAGAGTGAAGAGAAAGAGCCAAATTGAAGAAGCATGTCTGAAACAAATTGAATTGATATGACTTGGCAACTAATTGGATTGTCATAGTGAGAGAGAGGTAGGAAGACAAGACAAATATTTGTACACTGAGAAATTAAAAATATGTTGATGGCATTAACCAAGATAAAAAATGCAAGAGGTGGAACTGGTTAGTAATATGGGAAAAGAATTTGCATTTTAGAGGGTAGATATATTCAAAAGAAGATGGACTTCAGAAACAAGCAGTCTTATGTCCAAACTCTAGTTGTCTCAACTATTGTATATAATATTTTTATTTAATCTATAAAATGGATATAATCAGTATCTAGTAAAGAACTTGACCTTGCTCAAGGAGAGGTCCGGCCTTTGTCCTTGGCTTCTTGGAGGTAGGCTCTAAACCTCTGGAATTTCCCAAGCAATAGGAATGTCATTGTCATTCACATTGGGACCTTAGGACCAAACCTGAAGTTTACGCTGAGAAGGTGACTGATATATGGTCCCCTTGGACCACATAGTATGTCAATCAATCAATCATGTCTACTTAATGGAACCCCAGTGAACACTCTGAACACTAAGGCTCAAATGAGCTTCCAGGATTGGCAACAACTGTGCATATTGCCATACATCAATGGCAAGAAGGTAAAGCATCCTGGAAACAATGAAATCTTCCCATATGAAACCTTCCTAGGCTCTATCAGAAGTATCTCTTTCTTTGGCTCATTCTCATGTGTGGCCTTTGCTTTAATAAACCATATCTGTGAGTACAGTAGCTTTCACTGAGTTCTATGAGACTGTAGCAAATTATTAAACATGAGGTTGGTGTTGAGAAACTCCTGAACTTGCAGCTGGTGTCAGAAGTGATGGTGTTCTTATGTATTCTTTCCCCCCTAACTTTTAGTCTAACTCCTTGGAGTTAGAAGTGTTGAGCAGACTTGGAAGTCTGGCAGACTGTGCCCTTAACCTTACAGTTGGCTTAACTCCAGGTACTCACGGATTTGTTGTGAAGATTAATTCATTTATTCTACAAATATTCGCAAAAACCATAGAGTAGACATGGTATCTAGCACTGGAGACATAGCAATGTAAAAACATACAGCGTCTACCCTCAAAGAGCATGTAACCCAGGAATAAGTGAGGTAGGTATGTAAAGCTATAAAGAAACTGGCATCACTCTTGATACACAGTGAGGTTAAAATAAATATTAATTCTCCTTGAACAAGTTACAGTCAGGTAGAGCTGCGTAGTGGAAAATTTGAAATGAGAATTCGGAGAGTGGGAGAATAGTTTGTGGCATAAATTTTAAAGTGGGAGTCATCAGCATCTAGATGGTATTTGAATCCATGGATATGGATGAGATCATTTCGGAAAGGTTTTAGACAGAGCCCTTGACTCAAGAGACGTAAGTTCTCTTCAGGCTCAAAGAAAAAAAATTTAAAGATCCTGAATGAAAGAGGCATTTTTTCCACACCTGATTCTCACTTGTAATTAAAGGTGTGCAGCTGAAACACATGATGTCTAGTCATCAAAATAAGCATTTATTCCCAAGTGTGTCTAGGTAAAAGAAACTCAAGTTGATGCTTCCTTAAAATATTTGCAGCAAATATAGGAGAAACACATATACAGAAAGAGTAATCTCCACAAAGAGTTAATAAAGAGTTTCATCTTATTGTCCTGATAGGCTATCCACCTCTGAATTATAATATGTCACAGCTGCAATTACACCTTTGGACCCAATGATCTGGAACGAACACAAACTTATTTTTAACATTTGAAATGGGCATGCTGGCAAGAATCAATTTTCTGAATTTGTCAAAAGAGCTTTTCTGCTTTGAAAGCACTTCAGCAACCATTTCTGATCACTTTATAAATGTCATGCACAAAAACAAAGGAACTTATCATATGTTTCATACCGAACCAGAGTATAATAAAAAATAAGCCTGTAGAAAGGGAGTCATGGGCAAAATCGATTTTTGCAGATGACTTCATGACTGGGAAAAAATTAATTGAACTCATGTTTTTCATTCTGTGGTTTCTTAGCACCCATATTACAAAAGCCTACAATAGGCTTTTAAAGGTTCTTATACTATGAAAAGAGCGAGCTAGGTTTTATTTCTGAAGATGACAAAGAATGTTCTTCCCGTGATTGCTGGAGAAAATAGACAATTAACTAGCACAACTATAATGTGGTATTGTTCTTTCCTCCAGGTCTTCATTTGTTCCTTTATTACTAATAATGCTTCAGCTCCATTCAACAAGTGACCCAGAATATGAAAACATTCTTGGATTTGGTCTTATGTACAAAACAAGATACATCTTGAAAACTTACTTTTTAGAAAATCAATTGCAAGAGGAGAACAATACTGGGAACAGCTTATGATTCACTAGAAAAAAAAAACCTCACTATATTTCTAGCATTGATAAAAGTAATGAAACCATGTATTTTTTAAAAGACGGCTTTGTGCAATGCAAAATTAACCACATTTTCAGCAAATGGAAGCTTTATAAATGCTAATAAAGAAACACTTAGTTCTTCCTGTTGTATTTAGCACTCTCAGTCAGCCCTAAACATCCTTAATGAGTATAGGAAGAGTATGCTATGAAATGAAAATCTCTGCTTTGTTTTATACCTTCCTACTAAACTTTTCAATTACAGAAATTGTCTTTGCAGGGTTTTCTCTGCTGTGTAAATTTATACATCTCAGTGCACATATTGGCTATATTGAAACTAGATGATTAAAAGTAGACAAATAATTTAAGTGCACAGGATATTATTATGTTAATATATTTGTTCCACAAAAATTTATGTCAGAGAATTTTACTAGATTCTACATTAGGAAGAAAATTCAGAAGGGAAAACCTCCAGTATACATAATGTCCTTAGAGGCGCATGAGTTCTCATGGCTGGCCTAATTTGATTTTGTACTCATAGTTGGTGAACCAGTATCAAAAGTCACTCAAAACAACAGTAACTTCAGCTTGAATAAGTAGAGTTCACTGCGTTAGGAAGTTGTATCTTGCAGGGTTCATTTCAATTTTACTCAAAATGATACAAAGAATATCAGAGGTTATCTTTCTTCATATTTTAAAGTTCTATTTATACAATATCAATTTTAAGGCTCTTTTTTTTAGAATATATGTCCATGTGTGGGCATACATGTACACACACACACAGAACAATAGTTTATATGCATTTTCATTTTAATACTTTTTATGAAGGCATTTGTAATAATCATTGATGATGAAACTTAAAATATTATGAAAGTTGATTTTTAATATTGCAAAGGTAATGTTCACAGACTAAATCATTGCTTCTTTACTCTCGATTTACTAAATTTTACTGAATATAGGATATATGCATATTGTTAAAAAAAATAGGTGGGGGAAATACAATGAAAATGAGGTATCCATTTTTTTCCCCAGAACACCCAGTTCCTCTTATACACTTCCCAGATACTATCATTGTCAATAGTTTATTGTGACTACAGAAATGTCCTATACCTATAAGTGCATATATAATACTTGTGATGACTAAAAAAATTTTGTTTGAGTCAGGGTCTTGCTGTATTGCCTAGGCTGAAGTGCGGTGGCTTGCTGCAACCTCCATCTCCTAGGCCCAAGTGATCCTCCCACCACCTCAGCCACCCAAGTAGCTGAGACTACAGGTGTGCACCACCATGCCCAGCTAAATTTTTGTATGTTTTGTAGAGAAAGGGCTTTGCCATGTTACCCAGGCTGGTCTCAAACTCCTGGGCTCATGCAAGCCACCCACCTTGGCCTCACAAAATGCTGGGATTACAGGCATAAGCCATCATGCCCAGCCTTTAAAATTTTTATTGCGAATTAATTTCATATTTACTGTAAAGTTATAAATATAGTGCAGATAGTTCATGTATATATTATATTTTAGTTATTTCCTCTCATGCTAACAACTTACAGAACAATGGTACAACTATCACAGCCAAAAAATTAATATCAGGTCAATAATAATAATAAGTTGACAACATAACATTTAAATTTCACCAATCTCTTGCGCCAGTGTCTTTTTTTCTATTCCAGGATACAATTTAAGTTATTGGGTCTCAGTTTCCTTTAGACTTGGGCAGTTCCTCAGTCTTTCCTTATCTTTCATTACCTTGATTTTTTTTATGAGTTCTAGTTAGTGACTTTGGAAGATGTCTATCAATTTGATTTCCTCTGTTTCTTGTGATTAGATATTTATATATCTTTGTCAAGAATTCCATGTCTGTCTGCATCATATCAGAGGTACATGATGCAGATATATCTTAGTAGTAGTGATGTTATACACTGACTTTTAAAAAATTTAGTGCAGAATTCAGTATATTACACACACTACGTTGTTATTTATTTAACTTAGAGAACATTCTATTTCAGCATAACATTCTTCTTTATGTCCACACAGTATTTAATTGCACTATAAACCACAATTTATGAGATCAGTCTACTATTATTGAGCATTCAGGTTATTTCTGGTCTTTTAAATTTTAAGTAACAATGCTGGAAAGAATATTCTTTTAAATACCTTTGTGCATGCTTATGTATAAACATGCAGGATGAATTTCTAGAAGTAGAATTTCTAGATGGAAGTCTATATGCATATCAATTTTGATAGTATTGACAAATTTTTGGATGCTCGTTTTTAGTCATGTAGAACACTGCTCATTTTCTTATGTGCTGACTAATACTTTATCTTTGCCAATAGAATAAAAGGAAAATGGTACAGTACTTTTTGTTTTAATTTGGATTTCTTGTATTATGTCTATCTGTTAATAAACTATTGCATTTTTGTGAGCTCTTTATTCTTGTCTTTTGCCCGTTTTGCCATTGAGTTATCAACATTTTTATATTAAATGAGTGCTTTAAATGGTAATGCAATTAACTTGTTGTCATCTGGGTTGCAACATGTTTTCTTCAGTATTTGCTTTACGTCTTTTACACAGTTTATAGCACTTTACTTGTGGTAAGGTTATTTGATTCTTATAATGATTGATAAACAGTATGTTCCTCAACTCAAAAGATGTCCTGAAAACCACCATATAAAATTACCTGTAGTCATGATATAATAAAATTCCTTCCTTTTCTATTAACAAATGCATCTTGTTTAAAGCCCATCATTGAATTAAAACATGTAAAATAATTTTGTGATTTATTTGTTTTCTTTTTTTAAGTCTCAACATAGTGGCAAATAATCAGAAAAATAGTAACATCTTTTTTATGTCAAACTATTTCACCGTTTCTCTCACATAGACTTTCAGTCCATTTATTTACTATTATGATTGACTTTAGTCTCCAAACATTTATCCCTCAACTTGAACTACAGAGTATATGGAATAATGACTATCTCCTTATATACATATGCGTGTATCTACCTCTCTATATTTAAATATAGATGTTTATGTATTTATGTTTCTATTTAAAAATATAGAAGTCATAAGCTGAGAAATGTGTTCTCAGATATTCGTAACCTGGAAAAGTCCGATAAATTTCTTTAGGAAACTATATCCTTTAAAAAAACTAGGTGTGTATCTACCTCTCTATATTTAAATATATAGATGTTAATGTATTTATGTTTATGTTTAAAAGTATAGAAGTCATAAGCTGAGAAATGTGTTCTCAGATGTTTCTAACCTGGAAAAGTCCAATACTTTTCTGTAGGAAAATATATCCTTTAAAAAATACTAGCCTGTTGGTGGTGTTCCCCAAAGTAAAAGTGATTACTGCTTAGAAAAAAATTTACAAAGTACTTTTGCTGTCTTTTTCCTCCATTCTTCTGACTGAACCTTCCTGTATTCATCTGTGCTCATTTATTTTTTGACATGATAGGTGCCAGATATAGCTGTGCTGAGTTTCTGAATCTGAATCCAGGAAGCACTTCGTTATTGGAAAGAGAGATCTATTAGAGCTGGTTGAATCCTGAACTAGGGTCATTATATTCAACGTGGGACAATGTCTCCATGACATGGAAAGGGAAAGTCTAGCTCTTCTTCCTGAACAGCCTTACAGCCTTTCCACAGCTGAAGCCTTTGGCATACTCCTGACAACTCAGCCTTGTTGCAAGCCATAGTACAAATTTGGAGCCTAGATAAGAAAGCGCTCTATAACTCTGTCTCTGTGGTTCTTAACCTTGGCCACAGCAATGGAGTAGGAGAGCTAGAATTTCATATTAATACTCAGAAGGAAAGAGACTGCAATTTATTCATTACACATAGCCAAGATGGCAGCTGGTACTTCCCAGTCCCTTCAGAAATTTGCTTAAACTTGTTTTCAATATACATGGCCTGTTACCAGAGACATGCCTTTCCAACAGTTTCTGGGACTTCCTACATTTGACATCCTCATGCTTCCCTCTGTTCCTATACTGCTTAGTTCTGTCTGTCCTTTGCCTATAGAGTACGTATATAAAAAGTCCATTTCCTTCACTGATTCCAAAAGAAACTTACCCCCTTCAAGCATTTAGTGACTGCCTTGTATATGGAGAGAGGGATGTCGCTGAGATGGGCCATATGAAGAATAATTAGCCTGCTGACATATTCATGATAGCTCTATGAATTTTATATAATGTTTAGTTTCATTTAGAGATGAGAAGATGAGAACCTTGGAACCAGAAACATTAAATACACTGACTAAGATCATAGAACTCAAAAGTGTCAGAGTCAGTATTATACCCAGATTTTATTCTGGGTATCTTATATTATCTCTCAGCAATATGTGTCTCTTTCCAATTGTCTTGTTTCAATGTAATGAGATTGACTGGATGCACATGTATCAAATCATAAAATTAGTTTTGAATGAAAAGCATATAAATATATAAATGCAATAAGAGTATGGTTTATTTCTGCAAGCAACACTAAAACTCTAATGGAAAATCTAACAGGCATCATTTTTTAACTGTGAATACATAGCTCCCTACACATACAAAGCAGTCATGATAGGTTATGTCTTAAAAATGAAAGAGGAAAAAAATAAAGATGAACTAGGTCACAATGTAAAGAGAGACGTGTTTGAGTATTTGACCAGTCATCATCCACTTAATTTATGAAATCTAATAATATCACAGGTTTAGGTGTAAGCTCTACCTATTAAGTAGTTTCATAAAATATGCCCATGAGTCCCTAGCATCATATTGACTCATATATCTTTCCATGTTAAAAATATTTAGAAAATTCATCAGTTTGAGTACTATGTGTAATTTTCCAACCTTCCTGTCCTTACCTAACTTTTTACTTTGATAAAGTGGTTTTCTCTAATGTTACCAAGAAGATGAAATATTTAATGTGGTTGATTGATTAATATTATAAACAAATGTAATTTATGTAGCTAATGCACCAGCAAATGGTTCCTGTACTCATCTCTGAATAATCAGCATACTTGTTTTAGTATGAAATTTTACTTTTCTAAACAGAATGCTCCCTGGGCAATAGACAGCTGTTTCTATAGGATTGTAATTAATGTTTTTTCCATTTAAAAGAATTGCTTTGCATACTTAAAAAAAAGAATTAGCACAAGGAGTCATCTTACTTTCTAATTTTAAACCAGCTTTACTGAAACATATTAGACATAGCTTAATGTATACAATTCAGGAAGATCGTGCAGAAAAATATGTGGTTCTAACGCAGTAGTTTTCCACCTCAGCAAGCCTCAGAATCTTGTAGAAGACCAATTAAAATACACAGTTTTTAATTTAGCAGGTGTAGGGGTAGGTAGACCTGATAATTTACATTTCTAACAAGTTCTCAGGTGATTCCGATATCATTGGTCCAGTATCACTACTTTTAGAAACACTGTGGTTAAGTAATAGAACTCCTTTTCAAATAAATATATCTTATTTTGCCCATCAAAATGAATGTCCTTAAAAGTAATATTTACTTCTTCCAATAATGGTGTCATGCTAAAAAATCTCTGGAAAATTTCTCTCTCGTAATTGCGTGGAGAGTCAGCTCATAAACCAGAACAGAAAATTACTCTCCATATTTAAAAGTAACACACTGTCCCTTTCTTTTTCCTCTTCCTGTCCACATTTCTATGAAGGTTGGGAGCACTGTTGGAATATGTATTTCTGATCTTTCTCTCCATCCCCTCACTCCCTCCTCTGCTAGGCTTACTCAAGCTCTTAACTCTAGCATCTCCAACATCAGCACCTGTGCCTACAACTAACTGGATATGTCTGTAAATAAAGGTAGAAAAAAAATAGGGCACCCTATTTTGGTGTGCCCTCCCTTCCATGAGGCGGATGACAGGTGGAGTTTTATGCCTCACAGAGTCCATATTACTCAATAGAGTCATACATATTTAGCAGATTTGGGGAGAAGCTATACCTATTTTTGAGGGGAGCTGAGCCCATGCACAATGGGTAAACATATAAGTAACATATATCCCATGTTCACTTTGGGGTGGCGTTTTAGCATTAAAATGTGGTAGAATTTGCCTCTTTATGTCAAAAGGTGAGCTGTGGGACATGAGGGCGATCTGTGCAGCCTCTCAAAGCTGTCTGAAACTGGCTTAATGTCCGTAGTAACTCAGGAAATAATGTTTGTGAGGCAGGTCCTCTGTCCAATCAGAGTTGCAGTGCTCTGGTTGTAAATCAGAATTAGGAGAGGTCTGATAGCTCCTATTGTTAGGGAGCTTAGGGTCCTGGAATTTAGAAATTTGCCCTGCCAGTGGGGCCTGAACCCTCAACTCATAAGTAACTTCGTTTTCTCAACCTTAGAATCTGTCTTAGTTGATAAAGGGGTTCTAGTTTGGTCTCTCAAATCACAGTACCATGTCAGATTCTTTAAGAGTTATAAAAGTAAATTAAACATATTACGTGCATAATATTTATGTTGGTTCAAGGAAGAGAATAAAAATAACAGTGCTTAAAAGCAGTACTATCAGCTGTGTAATCAAATAAATTAGGGGAGGTGAGATTATATTCAATTAGTAAGTTCAAGAAAAGTTCTCTATAGAAGGCAATATTTGAGATGGGCATTGAGTGGTGTTAAGTCATTGAAACAAAGGAAGCTCATGGGGTTCATAAGATCAAAGAAAATTGTGTAAGCAAACATAGCACGAGACTTAGGGAGTGTTAAGAGACTAACTGATGTGAGCCAAGCATATGCATTAAGGGGATGTGAGAGACAGAAGGCTGGGAAGTTTGTCATGGTAGAAAGAAGGTTCTCCACCTGCATCCTACTGCATCCATGCTCAGGTGCAGGAAAGTTGGTTAAAAGACAGCCTCCACCTCTCAGCTGCTTCAAAGACTGCCTCAGTTGTGGAGAATCACTTTGCCCCAGGTCATGACTATTTCTAAGGTGGGTGGTTGAAGGTATTATAAAGGTGAGATTATTTAAGCCTAAAGAGAGGCTTAATGGGCAATATTCTCTGGAAAGCTCCCGGATGAGATGGCCAAGGTTTTGTTAGGCTTGTATTACCTTCTGACTGATTCCTCTGCTCAATCCTTTTTCATTATCAGGTGTTGACGTCTAATAAATACTCTGCAAACTGATGCCTCCGTTGTGGAGGAACTTGAATTCCAGAGTGAGGCACTTTGGCAGGTGATCAGGAATGACAAATCTATCTTGAACTCAAGTGACAAGCTTGGATGTTAGGAAAACAAATTTGGCAGAAGCATGCACAGATGAGATTAAAGGGGAAGAATGTGAACTAGAAACAGGTGAAAACCTTTGCTGTAAACAAAGCAGGTGTAATAAAAGCCTGAAACAAGCTGTTTAAAAGAAAATAAATGTGAGAGACATTGAAAAGCAAGAATCTGCAAAACTCAGGGAGTGATTGGGTATGAGAGGGGTGAGGCAAAGGCAGAATCTCAATTTTCTTCAAAGTTTTAAATTTGAGGGTCTATGAAAATGGTAAGGCCCTCAACAAAAGTAAGGGAGTTGAGTACAGTAGGTTTCAGAATTAGGCAGAAAGATAATCTACAGTTTATACATTCTGCCATGTTTCCGTAACTCACATTTCCCTAGGCCTCCTTCTCATATGGGGAATAAATTAATTCATAATAATAATCATAAACAGAATTGCAGCAGCAACTCTTTCTTTTCCAGATATTTCTGAGCATCCACAGGGTCCTCTCATGCATTTAGTAATAGCCTATTAATGCTCCTATGTCTTTGACCCTCCCTTGCTGAAGTCTGATATCTATTAACTTCAGATGGCATATGGAGTTCATCCCCTATCCAAGGTGCTGACACTCAGAGCTCTGGGTGCTGCAAACTCACCCAATGTTGCTGAATTTGCCATTGTGGTCACTTTTAAGTCTACAGTTCTGTGGCGTTCATTTCATTCACAATGTTGTGCAAATGTCACTACTATTTCCAAAGCTGTGGTTGTTTTTTAAACCAGTAATTAATTATAACAGGACTTTACTTTGTGGAACAGTTTAAGACTCATAGCAAAGTCAAACAGGAAGTACAAAAAGTCCCCATATATGTCCTCCCCACAAACACAGGCACTGTCATTAACATCCTGTGCCAGAGTGGTACATATGTTCAATTGATAAACCAAAATGGACACATTATCACTCAAAGTTCATAATTTACATTAATTTTCAGTCTTGGTGTTGTATGTTCTATGAGTTTTAACAAATATATGATAATAGGTATCCACCATTATAGTATCACACAGGATAGCTTCACTTCCCTAAAAATCACTGTGTTCCATTTATTTATTCCTTCTTTCCCCCAAACCTCTGAGATCCACTGGTCTTTTTACTGGTTCCATAGTTTTGCCTTTTCCAGAATGTCATACACTGTAATTGTAATCATGTAGTATGTAACATTTTTAGATTGGCTTATTTCTGGTAGTAATGTGCATTCAAGCTTCTTCTGTGTCTTTTTGGGATTTTGTAGCTAATTTCCTTTATTTCTGAAGAAGTATTTTTGCTGTAATTTTGTCCAGCTTGACTGAAGAATAATGGACAAGTAAAAATTTTATATATGTAAGATATAAATTGTGATGTTTTAATATACATATACATTGTGAGACAGTGATCACAATCAAGTTAATTAACATATCTATCACATCACATAGTTGCTTTTTCCTTTTGGGGTGAGAATACTGAAGATCTACTCTCTTGGCAATTTTTGGGTATACAGTACATCATTAATATATACATATATATTTTTTAAAGATTACTTTTATCGAAAGATTTTTTTCATAAAAATCTTTAACAGAGGAGGAGAGCTAGAGTATATTATGCTTAAATAAGCTGAAATTCTTGAGTATTTTGTAAAAGTTCTTCTCTGTGCTCAGTTTGACATATTTTAAATTAGAGTCTATCTTGATAAATTGCTTAGAATCTGAGCTTAAATTTCTTCTCTTCATTTTGTTGACAGAAGTCCTACACTGTTGATTTGCTTTCATTTTGTCTGAAGTCAGGACATTTCCCATAGCAGTTAAATAATTTCTGTAATAACATTTCATGCATAATTGCTGGCTAACTATAGTATTATCCTTGCCATTTCTTTCTTTCTTTATTTTTTTGCTTTTCATTTTTTTTAATTATTATTATACTTTAAGTTCCGGGGTACATGTGCACAACGTGCAGCTTTGTTACATATGTATACATGCGCCATGTTGGTGTGCTGTACCCATTAACTTGTCATTTACGTTAGGTATATCTCTTAATGCTATCCCTTCCCCCTCCCCCCACCCTATGACAGGCCCCGGTGTGTGATGTTCCCCTTCCTGTGTCCAAGTGTTCTCATTGTTCAGTTCCCACCTATGAGTGAGAACATGTGGTGTTTGGTTTTTTGTCCTTGCGATAGTTTGCTGAGAATGATGGTTTCCAGCTTCATCTATGTCCCTACAAAGGACATGAACTCATCATTTTTCATGGCTGCATAGTATTCCGTGGTGTATATGTGCCACATTTTCTTAATCCAGTCAATCATTGATGGACATTTGGGTTGGTTCCAAGTATTTGCTATTGTGAATAGTGCCGCAATGAACATATGTGTGCATGTGTCTTTATAGCAGCATGATTTATAATCCTTTGGGTATATACCCAGTAATGGGATGGCTGGGTCAAATGGTATTTCTGGTTCTAGATCCTTGAGGAATCACCACACTGTCTTCCACAATGGTTGAACTAGTTTACAGTCCCACCAACAGTGTAAAAGTGTTCCTATTTCTCCACATCCTCTCCAGCACCTGTTGTTTCCTGACTTTTTAATGATCACCATTCTAACTGGTGTGAGATGGTATCTCATTGTGGTTTTGATTTGCATTTCTCTGATGGCCAGTGATGATGAAAATTTTTTCATGGGTCTGTTGGCTGCAAAAATATCTTCTTTTGAGAAGTGTCTGTTCATATCCTTCACCCTCTTTGTGATGGGGTTGTTTTTTTTTTTCTTGTAAATTTGTTTGAGTTCTTCGTAGATTCTGGATATTTGCCCTTTGTCAGATGAGTAGATTGTAAAAATTTTCTCCCATTCTGTAGGTTTCCTGCTCACTCTGATGGTAGTTTCTTTTGCTGTGCAGAAGCTCTTTCGTTTAATTAGATCCCATTTGTCAATTTTGGCTTTTGTTGCCCTTGCTTTTGGTGTTTTAGACATGAAGTCCTTGCCCATGCCTATGTCCTGAATGGTATTGCCTAGGTTTTCTTCTAGGGTTTTTATGGTTTTATGCCTAACATTTAAGTCTTTAATCCATCTTGAATTAATTTTTGTATAAGGTGTAAGGAAGGGATCCAGTTTCAGCTTTCTACATAAGGCTAGCCAGTTTTCCCAGCACCATTTATTAAATATGGAATCGTTTCCCCATTTCTTGTTTTTGTCAGGTTTGTCAAAGATCAGATGGTTGTAGATGTGTGGTATTATTTCTGAGGGCTCTGTTCTGTACCATTGGTCTATATCTCTGTTTTGGTACCAGTACCATGCTGTTTTGGTTACTATAGCCTTGCAGTGTAGTTTGAAGTCAGGTAGCATGTTGCCTCCAGCTTTCTTCTTTTGGCTTAGGATTGTCTTGGCAATGTGGGACCTTTTTTGTTTCCACATGAACTTTAAAGTAGTTTTTTCCAATTCTGTGAAGAAAGTCATTGGTAGCTTGATGGGGATGGCATTGAATCTATAAATTACCTTGGGCAGTATGGCCATTTTCACGATACTCATTCTTCCTACCCATGAGCATGGAATGTTCTTCCATTTCTTTGTATCCTCTTTTATTTCATTGAGCAGTGGTTTGTAGTTCTCCTTGAAGAGGTCCTTCACATCTCTTGTAAGTTGGATTCCTAGGTATTTTATTCTCTTTGAAGCAATAGTGAATGGGAGTTCACTCATGATTAGGCTCTCTCTCTGTTATTGGTGTATAAGAATGCTTGTGATTTTTGCACATTGATTTTGCATCATGAGACTTTGCTGAAGTTGCTTATCAGCTTAGGGAGATTTGGGCTGAGACAATGGGGTTTTCTAAATATACAATCATACAAACAGGGACAATTTGACTTCCTCTTTTCCTAATTGAATACCCTTTATTTCTTTCTCCAGCCTGATTGCCCTGGCAAGAACTTCCAACACTATGTTGAATACAAGTGGTGAGAGAGGGCATCCCTGTCTTGTGCCAGTTTTCAAAGGGAATGCTTCCAGTTTTTGCCCATTCAGTATGATATTGGCTGTGGATTTGTCATAAATAGCTCTTATTATTTTGAGATATGTCCTGTCAATACGTAATTTATTGAGAGTTTTTAGCATGAAGTGTTGTTGAATTTTGTCAAAGGCCTTTTCTGCATCTATTGAGATAATCATGTGGTTTTTGTCTTTGGTTCTGTTTATAGGCTGGATTATGTTTACTGATTTGTGTATGTTGAACCAGCCTTGCATCCCAGGGATGAAGCCCACTTGGTCATGGTGGATACGCTTTTGGATGTGCTGCTGGATTCAGTTTGCCACTATTTTATTAGGAATTTTTACATGAATGTTCATCAGGGATATAGGTATAAAATTTCTTTTTTGTGTGTGTGTGCCTCTGTCAGACTTTGGTATCAGGATGATGCTGGCCTCATAAAATGAGTTAGGGAGGATTCCCTCTTTTACTATTGATTGGAATAGTTTCAGAAGAAATGGTACGTGCTCCTCCTTGTACCTCTGGTATAATTTGGCTATGAATCTGTCTGGTCCTGGACTTTTTTTGGTTGGTAAGCTATTAATTATTGCCTCAATTTCATAGCCTGTTATTGCACTATTCAGGGATTCAACTTCTTCTTGGTTTAGTCTTGGCAGGGTGTATGTTCCAGGAATTGCTTCTAGATTTTCTAGTTTATTTGCATAGAGGTGTTTATAGTATTCTCTGATGGTAGTTTGTATTTCTGTGGAATCGGTGGTGATATCCCCTTTATCATTTTTTATTGCATCTATTTGATTCTCCTCTCTTTTCTTCTTTATTAGTCTTGTTAGCAGTCTATCAATTTTGTTGATCCTTTCAAAAAACCAGCTCCTGGATTCACTGATTTTTTTGAAGGGTTTTTTGTGTCTCTATCTCCTTCAGTTCTGCTCTGATCTTAGTTATTTCTTGCCTTCTGCTAGCTTTTGAATGTGTTTGCTCTTGCTTCTCTAGTTCCTTTTATTGTGATGTTAGGGTGTCAATTTTAGATCTTCCCTGCTTTCTCTTGTGGGCATTTAGTGCTATAAATTTCCCTCTACACATTGCTTTATATGTGTCCCAGCGATTCTTGTATGTTGTGTGTTTGTTGTCATTGGTTTCAAAGAACACCTTTATTTCTGCCTTCATTTCATTATGTACTCAGTAGTCATTCAGGAGCAGGTTTTTCAGTTTCCATGTAGTTGAGCGGTTTTGAGTGCGTTTCTTAATCCTGAGTTCTAGTTTGATTGCACTGTGGTCTGAGAGACAGTTTGTTATAATTTCTGTTCTTTTGCATTTGCTGAGGAGTGCTTTAATTCCAACTATGTGGTCAATTTTGGAATTAGTGTGATGTGGTGCTGAGAACAATGTATATTCTGTTGACTTGGGGTGGAGAGTTCTGTAGATGTCTATTAGGTCCACTTGGTGCAGAGCTGAGTTCAATTCCTGGATATCCTTGTTAACTTTCTGTCTCATTGATATGTCTAATGTTGATGGTGGGGTGTTAAAGTCTCCCGTCATTATTGTGTGGGAGTCTAAGTCTCTTTGTAGGTGTCTAAGGACTTGCTTTATGAATCTGGGAGCTCCTGTATTGGGTGCCTATATATTTAGGATAGTTAGCTCTTCTTGTTGAATTGATACTTTTACCATTATGTAACAGCCTTCTTTTTCTCTTTTGATCTTTGTTGGTTTAAAGTCTGTTTCATCAGGGACTAGGATTGCAACCCCTGCCTTTTTTTGTTTTCCATTGGCTTGGTTGATATTCCTCCATCCCTTTATTTTGAGCCTATGTGTGTCTCTGCATGTGAGATGGATCTCCTGAATACAGCACACTGATGCGTCTTGACTCTTTATCCAATTTGCCAGTCTGTGTCTTTTAATTGGAGCATTTAGCCCATTTACATTTAAGGTTAATATTGTTATGTGTGAATTTGATCCTGTCATTATGATGTTAGCTGGTTATTTTGTTCGTTAGTTGATGCAATTTCTTCCTAGCATCAATGGTCTTTACAATTTGGCATGTTTTTGCAGTGGCCAGTACCGGTTGTTCCTTTCCATGTTTAGTGCTTCCTTCAGGAACTCTTTGAGGGCAGGCCTGGTGGTGACAAAATCTCTCAGCATTTGCTTGTCTGTAAAGGATTTTATTTCACCTTCACTTATGAAGCTTAGTTTGGCTGGATATGAAATTCTTGGTTGAAAATTCTTTCCTTTAAGAATGTTGAATATTGGCCCTCACTGTCTTCTGGCTTGTAGAGTTTCTGCTGAGATATCCGCTGTTAGTCTGATGGGCTTCCCTTTGTGGGTAATCCGACCTTTCTCTCTGGCTGCCTTTAACATTTTTTCCTTCATTTCAACCTTAGTGAATCTGACAAGTATGTGTCTTGGAGTTGCTCTTCTCGAGGAGTATCTTTGAGGTGTTCTCTGAATTTCCTGAATTTGAATGTTGGCCTGCCTTGCTAGATTGGGGAAGTTCTCCTGGATAATATCCTGCAGAGTGTTTTCCAACTTGGTTCCATTCTCCCTGTCACTTTCAGGTACACCAGTCAGATGTAGATTTGGTCTTTTCACTTAGTCCCATATTTCTTGGAGGCTTTGTTCATTTCTTTTTACTCTTTTTTCTCTAAACTTCTCTTCTCGCTTCATTTCATTCATTTGATCTTCAATCACTGATACCCTTTCTTCCAGTTGGTCAAATCAGCTACTGAAGCTTGTGCATTCATTACGTAGTTCTCATGCCATGTTTTTCAGCTCCTTCAGGTCATTTAAGGACTTCTCTACATTGGTTATTCTAGTTAGCCATTCATCTAATCTTTTTTCAAGGTTTTTAGCTTCTTTGTGATGGGTTCCAACTTCCTCCTTTAGCTCAGAGAAGTTTGATCATCTGAAGTCTTCTTCTCTCAACTCCTCAAAGTCATTCTCCATCCAGCTTTGTTCCATTGGTGGCGAGGAGCTGCGTTCCTTTGGAGGAGGAGAGGCGCTGTGATTTTTAGAATTTTCAGCTTTTCTGCTCTGTTTTTTCCCCATCTTTGTGGTTTTATCTACCTTTGGTCTTTGATGATGGTGACGTACAGATGGGGTTTTGGTGTGGATGTCCTTTTTGTTTGTTAGTTTTCCTTCTAACGGTCAGGACCCTCAGCTGCAGGTCTGTTAGAGTTTGGTGGAGGTGCACCCCAGACCCTGTTTGCCTGGGTATCAGTAGCGGAGGCTGCAAAACAGCAAATATTGCTGAACAACAAATGTTGCTGCCTGATCGTTTCACTGGAAGCTTTGTCTCAGAGGGGAACCCGGCCGTATGAGGTGTCAGTGTGGCCCTACTGGAGGGTGCCTCCCAGTTAGGCTACTCGGGGTTCAGGGACCCACTTGAGGAGGCAGTCTGTCCGTTCTTAGATCTCAAACTCTGTGCTGGGGGAACCACTACTCACTTCAAAGCTGTCTGACAGGGATATTTAAGTCTGCAGAGGTTTCTGCTGCCTTTTGTTTGGCTATGCCCTGTCCCCAGAGGTGGAGTCTACAGAGGCAGGTAGGCCTCCTTGAGCTGCGGTGGGCTCCACCCAGTTTGAGCTTCCCGGCCACCTTGTTTACCTACTCAAGCCTCAGCAATGATGGGCGCCCCTCCCCCAGCCTCATTGCTGCCTTGCAGATCGATCGATCTCAGACTGCTGTGCTAGCAATGAATGAGGCTCTGTGGGCGTGGGACCCTCTGAGCCAGGTGCAGGATATAATCTCCTGTTGTACTGTTTCCTAAGACCATTGGAAAAGTGCAGTATTAGGGTGGGAGTGACCCGATTTTCCAGGTGCCGTCCGTCACCATTTCACTTGGCTAGGAAAGGGAATTCTCTGACCCCTTGTGCTTCCCGGGTGAGGCGATGCCTGGCCCCGCTTCGGCTCACGCTCGGTGGGCTGCATCCTCTTTCCTGCCCCCACTGTCCTATAAGCCCCAGTGAGATGAATCCGGTACCTCAGTTGGAAATGCAGAAATCACCCATCTTCTGCATTGCTCACGCTGGGAGCTGTAGACTGGAGTTGTTCCTATTCAGCCATCTTCTACATCATTAATATTAACCCTAGTCACAATGTTGTACAGTAGATCTCCAGAAATTATTAATCTTTTAACTGAAAGTTTGAACCCTTTGACAAACATCACAGTATTTCTACCACTGCTGCCCCCCAGACCCTGGTAACAAACCTTCCACTTTCTGTTTCTATGAGTCTGACATTTTTAGATTCCACATATGATATAGTTTGGATGTTTGTCCCCACCCAAATCTCATATTGAATTGCAATCCCCAGTGTTGGAGGTGGGATCTGGTGGGAGGTATTTAGGTCATGGGGGTGGATCCTGCATGGTTTGGTGCTGTCTTTGTGAGATAGTGAGTGAGTTCTGACAATATCTGGTTGTTTAAAAGTGTTTGGCACCTCCTTCCCCAACTCTTTCTTGCTCCTGCTCTGACCATGTGATGTGTCTGCTCACCGTTTGCTTTCTGCCATGATTGTAAGCTTCCTGAGACCTCCTCAGAAGCCAAGCAGATGCCAGTACCATGCTTCCTGTAAAGCCTCAGAACTGGGAGTCAATTAAAACTATTTTTAAAATAAATTACCAAGTATCAGGTACTTCATTATAGCAATGCAAGAATGGGCTCATCCTACATATTTATGAGATCAGGCAGTATTTGTTATCATTCAGGTCTGGGCTTATTTCACTTTGCATAGTGAAATAAGTGTCCTCCAGTTTCATCCATGCTCTCTCAAATAGCAGGATGTCCTTCTTTTTTAAGGCAGAATAACATTCCACTGTTTGTGTGTCTGCGTGCGTGTATGTGTGTGTGTGTCACTTTTTCTTTATGCATTCATCTGTCAAGAGCACTTAGGCTGTTTTCATGGCCTGGCCATTGTGAATAATGCTTCAATGAACATGGGAGTGTAGCTATTTTTTTTGAGTTACTGATTTCATTTCCTTTGGAAATACCCAGGCATGGGATTGCTGGATCATATGGTAGTACTATTTTTAATATTTTGAGGAATCTCTACATTATTTTCCATAATGTTTGTACCAATTGACATTCCCACCAGCAGTATATATGCCTTCTCTTTTCTTTATGTCCTTGTCAACTCGTTATTTTTTGAATTTTTTATAGCAGCTATCTTAACAGGTGTGAGGTAATATTTCATTTGCATTTCCCTGATTATAAATGATGTTGAGCATTTTTTTTTACACATGTATTGGCTATTTTGTATATTTTCTTTAGAAAATGTCCATTCGGGTCCTTTGTCCATTTTTTATCAGGTTATTATTATGACTAGTAGGTGTTGACTTACATTGATTCCTTATGTATTTTAGATATCAACCTCATATCAAGTATATGCTTTCAACAATTGTCTCCCGTTTTATAGGTTGCCGATTCATTTTATAGATTTCTTTTTTTTTCCTGTACAGAAACTTTTTAGTTTGATGTAAGCCCACTTTTTAATTTTTGTTTTCTTGCCTGTGCTTTCGGTGTCATATCCAAAAATAATTTCCAAGACCAAAGTTATGAAAATTTCTCTCTGTATTTTCTTGTAGGAGTTTGATGGTTTCAGATCTTATTTTCAAGTCTTTAATCTATTTTGAGTTGATTTTTATGTATGGCAGAAAATAAGGATCCAATTTTAATTTTTTGCATGTGGATATCCAGTTTTCCCAGCAACACTTATTGAAGAGACTATCCTATCCCTGATGTGCATTTTTGACACCTTTATCAAAGATTAGTTGATGATTGATATAGTTTGAATATCTGAACTTGCCAAAATCTGATGTTGAATTTTCATCCCTAATGTTGGAGGTGGAGCCTGGTGAAAGCTGATTGGATCGTGAGAGTGGATTCCCTCATGGCTTGGTGTTGTCCTCACAATAGTGAGTAAGTTCTCCTGAGATCTAGTTGTATAATCATGTGTAGCTCTGCCCCCTGCCACTCTCTCTTGTTTCTGCTTTTGCCATGTGATGTGCCTACTCCCACTTCACCTTCTGCCACAAGTAAAACCTCTCTGAGGCCTTTCCAGAAGCCAAGTAGATGCTGGCACTATCCTTGTACAGCCTGCAGAACTGGGAGCCAAGAAAACCTCTTTTCTTTGTAAATTACCCAGTCTCAGGTATTTCTTTATAACAATGCAAGAACAGCCAAATACAACAATAAAATCATAGGTTTATTTTTGGGGTCTCTATTCTGTTCTATTAATCTATGTGTCTGTTTTTATGCTAGTGTCACAGTGTCTTGATTATTACAGCTTTGAAATAGAATTTGGAATCAGGAAGTGTGATGCCGCATGCTTTGTTCTTCTTGCTCAATTTAGTTATTCAGTGGTGTTTTGTGGTTTCATATGAATTTTAGTTTTTTTTTCTACTTCTGTTAAAAATTTGGAATTTTGATAGGGATTACATTGAGTCTGTAAATCACCTTGAGTAGTGTGGATAATTTGACAATATTAATTTTTCCAATCCGTGGACACGGAATATCTTTTCATTTATTTATGTCTACTTCAATTTCTCTTATCAATGTTTATAGTTTTCAATGTACAAATCTTTCAGCTTCTTGGTTAAATTTATTCCTATTTTATTCTTTTTGATGCCATTGTAAATGAAATTGTTTTCTTAATTTCTTTCTTGGATAGTTAATTGTCAGTATACAGAAACACAACTGATTTTCTTATGGTGATTTTTTATCCTATAGCTTAACTGAATTAGTTTGTTAGCTCTGACATTTTTTAAAGGAGTCTTTAGGTTTTTCTATATATAAGATCATGTCATCTGCAAACAATAGACAGTTTTAATTCTTCCTTTTTCATCTGGATTTTTTTTTTTTTTTTGACTAATTGCTCTGGTTAGTGCTTCCATCAGTATGTTGAATAGAAGTGGTGAAAGCAGGCTTTCAGCTTTTCTCTATGATGTTATCTATGGGCTTATATATAGTCTTTAGTAAATTCCTTCTACAGCAAATTTGTTGAAAGTTTTTATATAAAAGGGTAATGAATTTTGTCAAATGCTTTTTCTGCATCTATTGACATAATCATATGATTTTCATTTTTTATTCTGTTAATACATTTTTTTCACAGTTAATGATTTGTGTATGTTAAACCATCTTGCACACCAGGGATAAATCTCACTTAGTCATGGTGTATGGTCATTTTACTCTGCTGTTGAATTTAGTTTGCTGGTATTTGTTGAAGATATTTGCATCTATGGTTCATTAATGATTTGGCCTATAGTTTTATTTTCTTGTAATGTTCTTGCCTGGTTTTGTTAGCATACTTAAGCTGACCTCACAGAATGAGTTTGGAAATGTGTCCTCTAATCGAATCTTTTGTAAGAGTTTAAGAAAGATTGGTATTAATTCTTCTTTAAATGTTTAGTAGAACTCACCCATGAAGCCATCAGGTCCTGGCTTTTCATTAATGGGATATTTGATTATTGTTTCAATCTCCTTACTTGTTACTGGTCTATTTAGATTTTCTATTTTTCATGATTTAGTTTTGATAGGTTGTACTCTCAGTAAATGAGAGTTCCTGTTGGTTTGCATTTTTGTCAGCATTTGATGACAAGACTCATTTTATAATTTTTTTTTATTGCGGAGTTTTAAGAAATCTTTGAGTATTTGGCTAACAGTCATTTATCACATATGTGTTTCACAAATATTTCTCCCAATCTGTGGCTTGGAACATGTGGCTTCTTCATTCCTAAGAGAGACTCTATAATCATTAAGCAAAAACTCCCCAGCTCCTGGTAATATCTAATCTTCTTTCTGTTTCTGTTAGTTTTTCTATTCTAAATATTTCATATAAGTGAAATCATATAATGGTTTTCCTTTTATGTCTGGCTTATTTCACTTATCATAATGTTCTAAAGGTACACCCATGTTGTAGCATGTATCAGAATTTCATTCCTTTTATGGCTAATAAAGATAATTCCATTGTCTGTATATTCCACATTTTGTTATTCATCCATCTGTTGATGAACATTTGGTTTGTTTCTACTTTTTGGCGATTGTGAACACTGATACAATGAACATTGGCATGCAACTTTCTGTTTGAGTCCTTGTTTTCAATTCTTTTGGACATATACTTAGGAGTGGGATTGTTGAGTCATCTGATAATTCTATGTTTAGCTTGTTGAGGAAGTGCCAAGCAGTTTTTCACAGAAGCTGCACCATTTAACTAAATTCCTATTTTTCTACTCATCTGAAAATGGGATAATGCCCTCTCCTCCACTTGGCTGACACTTGTCAGTATGAACCTTGAAGAAGCCTGTTAAAGCATGGATCTCAAGGGCTCCCTCTTGATATCTATTTCTCTATAGGCGTAGGTCACAAAGAATGTTCAGGAGCAATGACCTGTTTTGAATCTACCACCTTTAACCAGTAAACATTTTAATGCTCCGATTTCAAACTAAGCTAGCTTTAATTTTCCATTTTGAAATAAATCTATTTTAATTGCCAGTTTACAGTCAATTTTTATTTGATTTTTAAAAATTTTTTGCCTGCCAAATATGGGAGACACTCTTCAGTGATGAGGAAAAAGCAGTGAACAAACAGAAAAATTTCCTGCAATTGTGGAGTTTATATTTTAGTATGAGGAAATAAAAATAAACACATTTTATAAAAAGCAAGACAATTATAGGTTAGGAGAAGTGTTAATAAGGATGATGATATAATAAAAAGTAACTCTGAAAAAAATATTATAGAGAGGATGGCCAGTGAAGATTTATCCAAAGTGAATTTTACAATGAGACTTGAAGGATGAGAAGGAGCCAAACCTGTGAAGAAAATGTGGTGGTGGTGGGAGTAGGGTATTTTGAAGCATAAGGAACAGCCAAGACAAAGCTGTTAAGGTTGGAAAGATCTTGGCATGTTTGAGGTACATAAAGGAGGACAGCAGAGAAAATCACAGTGAACAGTAAAGAGAGATACAAGAAGAGTTAGAGCAGCGTGCAAGACTCTGCAACACATCAGAACCTGCCAGCGATTTAGAATTTATTCCAAGGGCAATTAGAAGGTTTAGATGGGAGGATAACATGCTGAAATTGTAATATGATATTTGGTTTTTGTACTAAATCTACTGTCTTATTTGCAGAATGCCAGTCATGCCCATGACAATCACACTGTCCGGGACATACATAAGGGAATTTCATACAGCTTAATGGTTTGAATGTGTTCCCAAAAAACAGTGTTGGAAACTTAATTGTCATTGTAATAGTATTAAGAGGTGGAACCTTTAAGAGGTGATTAGGCCACGATTGCTCTGCCCTCATGAATGGATTAATGCTGTTATTGAGGAATAGGTTTGTTATCAAGGGAGTAGTTTCCTTATAAAGTGAGGATTTTGGCCCCTCTCTGTCTCTTTCACTCTCTTGCCATGTGATGCCTTCTGTTGTTATAACACAGGAAGAAGGCCCTGGCAGGATGTCAACTCCTTAATCTTGGACTTTCCAGCCTCCAGAACTGTAAGCCAATAAATGTCTGTTCATATAAACAACTAAGTCTGTAGTATTCTGTTATAGCGGCACAAAACAGATTAAGTCAGTGTTTTAGTTTGTTCTCACACTGCTATAAAGAACTACCTGAGACTGGGTATTTTATGAAGAAAAGAGGTTTAATTAACTCACAGTTCCACAACAGGAAGCATGACTGGGAGACTTCAACAAACTTATAATCATGGCAGAAGAATGAAGGGGAAGTAAGCACCTTCTTCACAGGGTGATAGGAGAGAGAGAGAACGAAGCGGCAAGTGCTACACACTTTTAAACCATCAGATCTCGTGAGAACTCATCATCATGAGAACAGAAAGGGGAAAATCCATCCCCATGATCCAAGCATTTCCTATGAGGGTCCTCTCCTGATACATGGGGATTACAATTTAACATGAGATTTGGGTGGGGACATAGCGTCAAACTATATCAATCAGGCAAAGTGTGGCTTTTCTCTCTTTTCATCTTTGGGAATTAGAAGAGTGTTTTAGGGTGGGGGTCCTTAACTAATGTTTAAAAACATTAAAATTTTATGAACTCAGAGCTTATTGTGTTATATCCCAAAAAGATATCTTCCATAAACCTAAGAGAGTAGAACCAAATAGTACCAAAAAGATAATCCTTTTTTTTCTTAGAGACAGAGTCTCACTCTGTTGCCCAGGATGGAGCACAATGGCAAAATCCCAGCTCACTGCAGCCTCAACCTCCTGGGCCCAAGCAATCCTTCCACCTTAGCCTCCTGAGTAGCTGGGACCACAGGCATGTGTGACCATGCCAAACTTATTTATTTATTTATTTATTTATTTATTTATTTAGAGAAGGGGGTCTCCCTATGTTACCCAGGTTGGTCTGAAACTCCTGGGCTTAGGCTATTCTCACACCTCCCAACATGTTCAAATTATTTATGAAGTACAATGTGATGTTTTAATACATGTGTGCATTGTGTAACAATCAAGTCAGAATAATTATCATACCATCATCTCAAACATTTATCATTTCTCTCTGATGAGAACATTCAAAATCATCTCATCTAGCTATTTTGAAATATATAATATATTCTTATTAACTATATTCACTTTATAATAATCTTTAACATTAGTCTAGAGTTGGGATTCAGGGCTTGCAGTCAATTATTTGCAAATATGATGCTGCAGTGGCAATAATCCTATATGGTTAGTATGTTTGGCATTTCAAAGAATGAGAAGGAATGAGGGAGACATGAAGGAAGAGGGGAAAGAGGAGGAGGAGAAGGAGGAGTTGGGAAAGGAGGACAAACACAAGACAAGAGAAATAATACAATGGGTAGGGTAAATCTGGGGTTTTGCCCCAGACTCTCCTGTAACTGGCTCTACTTTTTCTTAAAATTAAGATGGGCTTCTTTCCCTTGTTTTCCATGGGACATCTTTATGATCCGCCAATAGATTTTGCAGTTTGGCAAAAACTAGTTTAGTAGGTTTATTTTACTTGCTACCTTAATGAGAAATAAGTCAAGGGAAAGGCATAATTGTCATGGAGTAGGATTCTTTGGGACATCTTTATGTATAAAGTTATGACTGGGTACACTTAGAATAAGTAGAAGAAAAAGGAAAGGAATGCCATACATGGCACCAGCAGGTCCCTATATTTAGGATGAAATCTTCCTCAATTTCAGTCTGCTGGAACTCTTCTTTCTATGAAAATATATTATAAGAGGAGATAGACAGCAAAAAGGGGAAGGAAAACACGATCTTTTTCCTGGCATGCCCTTATATGCCCATGAATATTCACATTCAGTGGAAACTGGAGAATTTCTTGTTCTTCCTATGTGTTACTGTTAGGATACCAAATTGCCACCTGGTGTTCAGATTATTGCTCTGTGTCCTCATATTGGGAACTTAAAAGGACATTGCTTTTAATTTTCAGCTTAGAGTTCAAAATGGCTTGGTGTGCCTCTCTTTGGAAAAGTTATAAGACAAAACCTTCCATAATATGATTATAGATTTTGCTTCTCCTGTGGAAGTCCCATTTTATGAATAATAAAAATTGTTCTATTATGTGGACACGTGAGCATGCGTGTGGCCATTCTGTTTTCATGCTTAGTGCTAGAGAAGGAGTCATTGACCCCAACTCTTGGTCCTGAGACATCATTGCCATCCGAATAACCCAAGCAGGGCACATTCCTAATATTCTATGTGATCTGAAAGTAGCATTGATGATAGAAGAGTAATTGTACAGTTATAAATCACAACTGGCTTATGAAGCAGTTAGGCCTTTTCAAGGCACACTTGTGTCAGCTCCCAAACTCCTTGAGTTTTAGAGAGGTTTGTGTTGAACAAGCCAGTTAGAGGAATCTTATTCAGAGCATATTGCTTTCACCCATTTAAAAGTAATGACATAATGTTATACCAACAACAAGAGAAGTTCAAAAATAAATACTCCTACTATTAACTCTAAAACCTTAATATATTCTTACCACTTTCTATGTTCTCTGCCAATATACAGTAATAAATTTACCAAGTGGCATTCATGGAGTAAGATTTTTAGGTTTTAATTTGAACATTATACAGCAAATACTTGAATGAATACTATACAGCAAATATTTCTCATCATTAATTGTATATATGTGATTACTTTTATGTTCACAAAATTTTTATTGAGATATACAAAGCACAGAGAAAGTCACAGCTCTAATTATCCCAAAGTGAACACTCATGTCACCAGCACCCAGATAAAAATCAGATCATTGCCAGCAGCCCAGGTTCCTCCCGCGTACTGCTTCCAGGTGTTCTGAATGCTCCCAAGAGTAACCACTCTCCTGACTTTCACCTGCCTTGATTAATTTTGCCTGTAAGTGGAATCACACAGCACATACATTTTGCACTTGCTTTTTTAAATCAGCATTATTTATGTGAGGTGTACTGTGACGATCTGAATGATTTTGTCCCCTGCAAGTTCATATGTTGAAATCCTACCTTCAAGGTAATGAGATTAGGAGGTGGAGAGTTTAGGAGGTGATGAGAGGCCATTAGAGTGGAACTCACATGAGTGGGATTAGTGCCCTTATAAAAGAGGCCAGGGAAAGCTCTCTCACACATTTCGCCATGTGAGTACACAGCTGGAAGTGCCATCTAGGGCCCAGGAATAAGGCCCTCATCACACACTGAACAGGGCAGCATTTGGATCTTGGACTTCCCAACCTCCAGAACTGTGAGGAATACATTTCTGCTGTTATAATGTGAACCCCAAATATCTGAGACAGGTCTCAGTTAATTTAGAAAGCTTATTTTGCCAAGATTGATGAAGCATGCCCTTGACACAGCCTCAGGAGGTCCTGATGACATGTACCCAAGGTAGTTGGGGCACAACTTGGTTTTATACATTTTAGGGAGACATGAGATATTAATTGCTATGTGTAAGATGTACATTGGTTCTGCCCAGAAAGGTGGGACAACTTGAAGCAGGGAAGGGGCTTCCAGGTCACAGGTAGGTGAGAGACAATTGATGCATTCTTTTGAGTTCCTGATTAGCCTTTCCAAGAGAGGCAATGAGATATGCAGCATCTATCTCAGTGAGCAGAGGGAGATGACTGAATAGAATGGGAGGCAGGTTTGCCCTAAGCAGTTCCCAGCTTGACTTTTCCCTTTAGATTAGTGATTTGGGGGACCCAAAATTTATTTTTCTTTCACAATAAGCTACCCAATTTATAGCATTTTGTTATAGCAGCCCAAGCAGACTAAGACATTTGTTTGCAGTATCACAGGTACTTGAAGTCTGCTCCTTTTCATTGTTGTATAGTATTCCATTATTTTAATAAATCAAAATTTATTCCAATAGTAACCAGCATTTGAGTGACTTCTGGGTTGGGCCATGATAAACAATGCTACCAGGAACACTCTTGTACATTGTGTGGGTGTGTGGGTATGTCTGTGAAAATGATTCTTTTTTGTGTATATACCTAGGTGTGGTTAGTTCTAGATAAATCATGACTAATTGACTAAAAAATAATGAAATGCTTGGTGGAAAAGTTTCCCAAGTATAAATCATATTTCAAAAGATGTATCAAATACCCCTTATGGATTGTTGTAACATTAAATGTGATCATACACATACAAACACACACATTACTTAGCACAGTGCCTGGAAGGCAGGATGCACTTAATAAAGGTTAATCGAATGGGCAGACATAAACAGCTTAACAAGAAGTTGGTATTAAAGGCAACAATATGTTTTAAAGATTGGCATTTATCTACTTAAATATACGACTTTGAAAGCCCTCCTCTTACCGTAATTTGGACATTTTTCTTGTTTTATCTTTAAGAGAAATTTCCTAATTTCTCCTATACTTTCTAATGGCATATTTGAGAATTGGACACAAATAGGAATATGATAATGCTGGATTTAATTCTTCTCAAGTAAATTTGCTTAACACTTAATAGTACATTGTCTAGGTATAACCTTACTACCAGGCAGAAATAAGGTTGTGTAAAGCACACAGTAGAGATCCATAGGGCCTCTGATGACAAAGTAGATGTTTCTGCATTTGCAGAGAAACAGACTGAATAGTGCCTGTTGCAGTAATATTCCATGGCTGCATATGCTCCCTCCCACCCCAACCAGCCTTTGCAACACAATCTCATTGCTCTTGAATTTTGCAGACAGAGTTTTGATTTTAGTATCTGGCCCATGAAACAGTGTTCATACATCTGTCCATTTGGAAAGCCTTTATTAGCAGACTAAATCCCTTAAAGCTGGCAAGAAGGGGCTGCTGGCTTTCCAAGTATTGTGGATGGATGGCTGACTGAGGGATCCAAATTTGAAAATTGGCTCCCATCTTCTTATGATGTGTCATTCTGCAAATGACTCAAAGTGAAGCAAAAAAAGAGAATTCTTAGGTTCTGTCCTTTTCCTCTTCAGTTTCTTTAAGCTTGCTGTTCAAGCAACCCAAATCAAGCAAAATATAATGAAAAAACATTTTGCATATGTTTGCTTCGGCAATGTGTAATGTGTAGAATTATAGTTCCCTCAAGAAGGAGTTGTGTTTTTCTCTTGAGTCATTTTGTTCTATGAATTCAGGATTATGCCTATTCAGTGGCCTCCCTTCACTTTTTGAATGTTCTCAAGGTATTTGAGGGAATATCTTGAGCAGGACAGCATAATGGGGATATCAAGTCAAATGCCTATAGGGGCCAGGAAGGTGGTAGGAAAGGGTGAAATTTTTGTATGTAAGCTAAAGGAAGGGGCAATGGCATTTCCAGTGGAGAATGTATGATTTCTGTGAAAGTATACAAATGCATTAAAAATCTCTGATATTACATGATTTCTACCCTATCGTCATCAAGTATACTTTGTGTTCTCTCTCTCTCTCTCCCTCATTCATACTCATGCACAAGCACATATCCTCCAAACTATAGTAGAATAGTTTGCTGCTAGTCTGCATTTCTGGAGTGCCATTTGTTACTCCTAGTTTGGATCATAAAAATATGATGAAAATTTAGCACAATAGTGTTAAATGGATGAGTGTGTGTGTGTGTGTGTGTGTGTGTGTGTTCATAAAATTAGTCTGGGTGGTACCAGATTGCTTTCCAGAATCCTATACCAGCTATCCTTCTCATTAGCAGCTCACAAGGGTCTCCACATCCCTGTGAGCACTGGGCAATATCCAACTTTCCAATTGTGGCCAATTTAAAAGGTGTAACGGGGTATCTCACCGATGTCTTCATTTGCCTTTTCTGATTTCAATTTTGAATGTTCTTTCAAATTCTTGTGAGCATTTGGGGTTTCTTTCCTGTAAACTGCTTGTCTGTTTCCTTTTTTCTTCTCTAGTTGGTTATAAGAATTCCCTGTAGGTTCCAGATAGTGAAATCTTAGTTAAGGCATTGTACATATCACCTCCCTTTCTTTCACGCATTAACTTCTTCACAAAATTCCTTAATTTCATTCCAGATAGTGAAATATTAGTTTAAGGCATTGTACATATCACCTCCCTTTCTTTCACCCATTAACTTCTTCACAAAATTCCTTAATTTCATTGAAATCAGAGTAACATGTTTTTCTTCATAGACTGTGCTTTGGAAGTTTTATTAAAGGATCCCTTTAACCCAACATGTGCTTAAGAAGGAAGAGGCTCCATCCGTGTGTCCTCAGAGACTGGACATGCTCTCAGAAATAGTCTGACAGTAACAAACTTGCAGGCAGTCCCTTAATCCATGTAGATGCCTCACAACAAGTCAGTACCCCTCTTCTCCTCAGTAGGAAGATATGTTTAAATATGGGAACACTAGCCACAAAAGTGATTCTTTGTGTGCATGATAATTAGAGAATTGTCTATTCCTCTTCTGCTGTGGCTTCCTCTCTCACAGGAGCCTCTTAAGCCATATTGGCACCCACTGCATCAGTCATTGAGAAGAACCCTGACAAGGTATGGAGATGCTGGAGTTCACTGTGTCCTCCAGGAGATATTCAAAACCAAAAGATCATGCAAAGGGTGTATGGCCATTGTTATTTTGGATCTACTATTCCTTGTATATTTATAGGTAGAATCTTGGCCTAACACAACAGAGAATGAAATATTAGAATGTTCTATTTCTAAATGAAGACTGGGAAAACATAAGCTCATGATGTTGCCTCTAAAATTTGAGCCCTATCTTCAGTGGTTTTTTTAGAGACCAAAATAGCAGTACTATCCTAAGGCTTGCATGAAATGACTCCTTCTGTTAAGTAATCAGTTGGCATTGGACATCCTAAGTCATGTAAGGAAAATATATTATGTCCCAGGGGAGCCCACATTTGGTTAGTGAGACACAAAGGCTGACAGAGATACTTAATTGAATGAAAAATACTGTGATGTAGGTTTAAGGGAATGTTATTGTTGCCAATGATACTTTTAAATATATAGAAATGGTTCTGCTATGAATGCTTCATCACTTTTTTTTTACCTGATGGAGATTATTCATCACCCAAGTAATACTGTGCAGGTTTTTGCAAGCCTTTTAGCCTGTAAACTTAAACTTTTTTTCTTATTCCCGGACATCCACATTTTACACCCACTCCCTTTTGACAAAGCATGTCACAGGAAGTTACCCTAATCTACTGCCTGTCATGGATATTGAATAACATTGCTTTATAACTTTGACTTCCTTTTGAATTACTATGTGGTATATATTTTCAACAGTGTCAAAACCACTGAAAGTAATGTTTTCATCACATTTCCTATAACTGTTATGGTTTAGAATATTAGAATACAAATCTAGAATTATCAATTCTACTCCAAATACTTTGGAAATATAAAAAATCTCAAATGTAGCTTTTAATCTATGAGTAATTGCTAAACTTAATGCTAAATATTTTAGGATTTTCTTCATTGATCTAAAAGTAAAGATGGCATACAAATAAGGTATTATGAGCATTTGGAAGCTGGACTCCTTTTTTTTCTCAAAAATGAATATCTTTAACATAGGGACAATTACTAACACAGTATCAAAATGGAATATTGTATTTTCTTATAACTGACCCCAACCAGCTGAACTGGTTAAATTAACATGAACTTTAAGTGACTCAGTATACCAGACTCTTACTAGACAAAACTGAAGACATTTTTTGACCAATGAACAAAGGAAATTGTTTAGTAAAGCATTTCAGACTCATTCTGTGACATTCAAGTGCAAGCTTTCAATGCTTGATTAGCATGATCACCAGGAAAATCCCTTCCTAATTATTGAAACCCCAGTTTCTTCCTCTTTGCAAAATACACAGTAAATTTCTTTACTTGTACTCTCTTACTTGGCAAGTACATTTTGTTTTTTAAATTCTAGAGGTCTTTGTTTTATTCTTTGGTACATCTGTGTTGCTGTATCTATAACAATATACCACAGGAAGAAGCAGCGAGATAATTATCCAAGATTTTTAATTTGAACATCATTAAATACTTCAATTTCTACTCCAGTATTTTCTGCCACACATTGTATCCATGTGTTAATGGACAGTTGGTGTTGGAGAATCTTCAATAGTTGTCTACTCTGCCATCTTTCCCAACTTCTCTCCCTCTCGCTTCTCACAGGAAACTTCTTAGGGATAAAACTTGGCAGTGCAGTCAACATGCTGGCACCATTCACAATGAGAAAACTATAAAGTTGTGTACTTAACTAAAATCACTGAAGATTCATAAAAAGATAGTTGGTGGGTTATTTCTTAGAACTTGGAAATAAAACTGATCAAAATGAGAAAGAGAAAGCGTGAATAATGAAAATAAAATGAATCATATTTATTGAATGCTTACTATTGAATCATCTTGCAGACTTTGAAAAAAGCTTCCTGAAATCAGTCCTTCCAGCAACACTGAGAAGTAGCTGCAACCATTATCTCTATTTCACAGATGAGGAAATGGAGAAGCATGGGGAGAAAGACTAACTAGCTAGCTTTGAATGGTTTAATGAACCAGTTAGACTAGGAAAAAGCCTGATTCCCAAAGCCCTTTATTTAATGGCTACATTTAGTGACGTATTATGTTGAGCTTGATTGTGGACAGGGCTGGCTAATTCCTGAAGATGGATTAGAAAGAATTCCTAGGCTGTCACATAACACAACATTGAAATTGCTTATCTTTAGGAGCAATCAACCATGAATGCCTCTGAATGAGAGGAAGAGTATTGCAGAGTGCTTGAGAAAGCCACACAAATGGAAAATTGTAGAATATGTTATGGCGCGTGTAGTCGACTATGTGTTTTTGTCCTGCCCCTCCCCCTGCAAATTCATATGCTTAAATACTAACCCCCAACAGGGTGTTATTAGAAGGTGGGGTTTGGAGAGGTAATGAGATCACTAGTATGAAGCCCCCATTTTGAGATTAGTGCCCTTAGGAAAGGGATTCCAGAGAGCTCTCCCATTCTCTTTTAATGAGGACAAAGTGATGAGTTGGCAGTTTTCAACCTGGAAGAGAGCACTCACCAGAACCCAAGCATGCTGACACCCTGATCTCAGACTTCCAGGCTTCCAAACGCTAAGAAGCACATTTCTGTTGTTTGTGAGCCATCCAGTCTATGGTACTTTGTTATAGCAGTCCAAACCCACTAAGACAGCACATACACATTATAGAATATTATAACACTCTCATGATCAAGTAGTAGGAGTTGACATAAGGAAGTTTCTATAACTGATATTGTTCAGTGAGAAAGATAAGATGAAGAGTAGTGTTTAATGTAAATTCATATTTTACAAAGCCGTTATTTCTTTGTTTTATTCTTTTATTTCTTTGTAAAATATGAATTGACATTAAACACTACTCTTCATCTTATCTTTCTAAAACTAAAACTCCATGTAAATATATGGTTCATATATATAGCATGTGTATGTGTGTATATAAGTAAGAAAATGATAAACCAGGTGCTAACATGGATTACCTTAGAGCATAGTTATGGTAGTCATAGTGGATACATAGTTGGAGAAGAGAATGAAACAAGAAACCAAAGATTACATTGGATACAAGTAAACAAACCAAAAACCACAAAAGCACCCCGCCATGCAAAATAACCCCATTTGAGTAAAATAGTAGATATATACTGTTATGGACTAAATTGTGTCCTCCAAAAATGGTATGTTGCAGTCCTGACCTCCAGTATCTTAGAATGTGAGCCTATTTGGAAAAGGGAACTTTAAAGAAGTAATCAAGTTAAAATGAGGTGTTAGGGTATGTCGAATCCAATATGACTTGTGTCCTTACAAAATGGGGAAATTTAAACACAGAAGGAGAAATATGTGGAAGGAAGATGATGTGAAGAGACACAGGGAGAAGACGGCCATCTACAAGCCATGGAATGCTGGAGGCTGTCAGAGCTAGCAGAGATGCCTGGAACAAGGCCTCCCCTCACAGCCCTCAGAAGGAACCAGCACTGACATCCCCTTGATTTTAGACTTCTAGCCTCCAGAACTACACGATAATAAATTTCTGTTTTTTGAGTCACGTAATTTCAGGTCTGTTTCTATGACAGCATTTGCAAGCTAAAACATGGGTGTATACATTCATAGTGATATTAGATGAGACAAAGACAGAATCTAACTACTTTCATTTGTGGAGATGCCTAAGATATATTGTGAAGAGAAAAAAGAAACAGAATCAGGATAATATATGCAGTATGCTTCTATTAAATAAAAAGTGAATAAGAAAAAAATATTTTTAATTAGGTGGGAATTTAAATACCATCGTTCCCACTTCTTATCTTGTAGGAACTTGGTCACGTTACATTCCGTTTTCTCATCTGTTCAGTGGGACTGATAATTCTCATGTCTTAAGATTGCTTGAGGAATAAATGGCAAAGTACTGTGTGTGGAGCTCTAGGCCTTCTTTGCTCTTCCCTGTGTCTGGAAGACATTGACACAGCTGACTCTTTACCCTACATGTCATCATGTTGGATGGCTTCTCCTGACCAGACATTTCCCCCCTCCTTTTTTCTTCCTACAGCATCCAGTTTGCCTTATTCATAGCACATTTCACAGTCTCACATTTTGTGTTCCTTTGATTACTGGTTTATTTCTTGTTTTCCCCATAGTACATTTACTCCATGAAGGCAATTGTTATTTTTGTCCTATTCACCATTGCACTCCAATGCCTAGATCATTGTCAGGCACAAAATAGCAATCAGAAAATGTTTGTTGCATGAATTTCTGAATGCACACAAGTGCTTTGCACAAGATTTATCACATTGTAGATACATAGTAAATGTTAGCTATCATTTGTGTTGTTATTTTTATTACACAGGTATATGATCCCCTCAGTGATGTGCCAAAATCCATATATGGAGAAAGAGAGGAAGTTTCCTCCAAACATCAACCCCCTTGTTCACCTCCAACATGGGAAATGCGCTTCTCCTGACAGAGACAAACAATTTGGTCTGAGCTCTATTATAATTTAGCATTATTTCAGAATGTGTTCATGGGCCACATTCCCCATAATCTATTCAAAATTAATATTATGGAGTTCTTAGGTAGGCAAATAGCTATCCAACCATCCACAGGTACCCTTTTACATAATGTGACCTCATTTGGCACAGGTAATTGTCAGACACATAATTATGTTTAAATATAAAATAGGAGGCCAGGAGCGGTGGCTCACGCCTGTAATCCCAGCACTTTGGGAGGCTGAGGCCGGCAGATCATGAGGTCAGGAGATTGAGACCATCCTGGCTAACACGGTGAAACCCTGTCTGTACTAAAAATACAGAAAATTAGTCAGGCGTGGTGGCAGGTGCCTGTAGTCCCAGCTACTCGGGAGGCTGAGGCAGGAGAATGGTGTGACCCGGGAGGCAGAGCTTACAGTGAGCCGAGATCATGCCACTGCACTCCAGCCTGGGGGACAGAGTGAGACTCTGTCTCAAAAAATAGGAACTACTGTTCTTCATCCAGAATTGTAACAACACCCATCTGGAGGATGATATGGTAGTTGCTGAGAAACAGTCCAGGTAATAATAATTGTTGGATAGAGTATTAACATAAAACCCAACAAGAATGAATAGATTCAGGTGAGCAAATTGTAGTGATCCAAAGGCAATTTGTTAGGATTAGTAATCTAATTGTTATAATAGGTGTCCTGACTATTATTATTGGCAAAAAGGTGCTTGGCATGTGGCTTCAAAGCCCTCAGCATTAGCCTTTGCAGGCAATAGTTTTTGCCCTTCCTATAATTTACATCAAGTACACATGACAGCTAAGCACATAAACTTGTGTGGTGTGTTGCTTTAATACTCCTGGAAGGAATCAAAATACGTCAAATTTTTAAAAATTTAGGAGACGAAGGGGAGAACAGACTCTGACATTGTTATAGACTGTCCGCAAACTTTCTAAAACCAGGAACACGTTCTCATTAGTCTCATTGCCAGAATTCCTAAGTGCTGAGTAAGAATGGGCACCATTCAATTGAGCTCCTGTTCATTGATCTGACTTCTTTTATTTTTATTTTTATATATTTTTTAGAGATGTTTCACTATGTTGGCCAGATTGGTCCTGAACTCTTGGCCTCAAGCAGTCCTCCCACCTCGGCCTCCCAAAATGCTAGGATTACAGGCATGCGCCACCACACCCAGCCTTATCTGACTTCTTCTGATTTTGAAAAATTAGAATCTGTCTAGCCCTTCTTTCATTTGACATTGCTTTAGAAGACTGAAGCTTGTAATATGTTCCTGCCTTTCTTTAAGCTAAAAGTTTCCAACGATTTTACAACACTTATTTCTCTTGAAAGTAGAGGCTGAATTGACCCTGGATCCTGTCATGGATTTTAGTCCCTTAAAAAACTAAAAGAGGAAGGGGCAGAACTCATGGTGTGTAAAGTTGCAGCTTCAGGCAGCGTGGCCCAAACAAAGCTGGGTGTCAGCTCCACTACTTGGACACATACCAGGATTTTCTAACACCCTCCATGGGAGTTGGGGTCAGTACTTATAATACATTCAAACTGAGATATCATGTGAATATCCACACATAAGTCATTTTCCAAATAATTGAAATAATTTATGCATCATGCAAACAGGCAAATAGGCATTAAATTGATTAGATGATTTACTCATTTAGTGGGACAAAGACATTCGTAAAACTGGCCTCATATTTTAAGTTTTATTTTTAGAATACACTTTATAAGGATTCTTGTCATCATTAAATCACAATGTGCCAAATGGCACTCCATGCTACACAAGGGACTTTCAAGGTATTAGTAGGTAATCCTCAAAATACAGGAAACAATGAACGTATTATATCTTATGAGACTTGAAGGTCCAGAGAGCTTCTGATCATACCTCTTACTATCATACCATGTGAGAAGTGATATTTTAAAACTAGAGTTAAATAGGAAGGCCATACTACATTACTACCCAGATTTGTTCGTTTCCCAGAGAAATACATTTTACACAAATTCTCTGAATGTATGACAAGAGGTTGAGACTTTTTAGTAGTCATCTAGGATGAATTTTGCAAGTACTAAATTTGTATATTTAATATTCCCTATAGTAGTACTTTATTACATATTATATTAATACAAAGTTTTTCTTTTTTATTAGTTTTGAATTTTCTTAATACTGTTAATTCTTGATATAATTTTAACACCAAGTATAATACTATTATGGCAGTATATCATACCTACTTTTACTGCTCGTTGTATCTGAGGTATAATAATATTTAATAGCTTTTCATGTTTTGTGCTTTTTAAATAAAATTATCTCATTCCTTAATATAGACTATTTTCATATGAATAATTTAAAATATTTACACACACTCATACACTCATTATGAATTGGTGAAACACTTAAAGTCATGGAACTGTTAATAGGCAATACTATTCTACAAAAGGAAATATGCATATTTTAGAAAAAATCCTTTAGCGTATTCTTCCTCTCAGTTTACAGAACAGCTACATGCCTCTAAAGTAAAGCAAGTTCCTCAGGAAACAATAAAAAGAAAGTGCTTTAGAAATTTCAATATTAGCTTTTAGATCGCTGTACTGTTTGTTTATTTATTTATTTAATCAAGGCAGTAAATTGAAAACCCATCTTGGCAACCATACTCAGCTGATGACATGAAAGTGTTTTTGCCTTTTCCTTAAAGGAAGGTACTATATGAGCACCTTGAACAAATGGACTGCATAGTCTATATTTTTCGTTCTCTTTGGACATTGGAAACACATTAGAGTCTATTTATAACGCAGTTGTGGTGGTTTTTGTAGCTGGAACATCTTTATAGGGAAACCACCTTGTACTGAATGAAGTTCTTTTGGTGTTTTCATATAAAACTACTGCTACCATATAAATATTTGTGTCCCCCAAAATTCATATGTTACATCTAATCCCCAATGCAATAATATTAAGAGGCAGGGCCTTTGGGAGGTGATTAGGTCATGGGGGTGGAGCCCTCATGAGTAGGATTAGTGCCCTTATAAAAGAAGCCTAGGGAGTTCATTCACCCTTTTCACCATGCGAGGAGACAGCAAGAAGGCATCTTCTTGGAAGCAGGCAGAAAGCTCTCATCAGACACCAAGTCTGCTGGTACCTTGATATTGGACTTTCCACTCTCCAGAACTATGAGCAATAAATTTATGTTGTTTGTAAATTATCCAGTCTAAGGTAATTTGTTTTACAAGCCAAACAGACTGAGACAACTACTTTTGTGGGCCTACAGATAGAGGTATTGTCATTCGAAATTCTGAAGCTCACTGCTTGTAATCTTAAGTTGTGTATAGCTCTGTCCTGTGACCTGCAAAAGGCACCTATCCATTGCCAGAAAGAAGTCAATTTTATTTGGAATTCAGAGGATGCTATGAAACATATCTTCACTGTTCGTGTTTGTCTCTTTCTGAATCCACAAGGGATGGACACATGAATCTACTACTATTGTTCTCGTCTTTTCTTCTTTTTCCATCTTTCCCTCCCTCCCGCTAGTTCCTGATGTCTGCCTACTCTATCATGTCTGCTCAGGCCAGGAATATTCATTTATCTTCATGCTCAAAGTAAGTGAAGGCATTAATGCTGAAAGCGTCGCATACCACTCTGCATCCTCATCTGTCTGAGACACATTCAACCACTAGGTCCTCAACTGCTTCACTGCTGCCTGATGTTCTTTGAAGTAGAGTATAAAAGAGAACATTCTGTTTTGCTAAAACTAAAAGACTACCCTTTATCTTTGCTGAGAATATGTAAAGAAAAGGGGATGACTAGATCAGAAGGCTTATTCTGAAGTATATAGTAATGTTAATTTTTAAATAATTGTTACATGTTCTTCTTCATTAGGTATTTACCTTCAGTTTTCCAAGACCATGGAAAGCACCATTGGTGCATGTAGTTAACAGCAGCTTGACTCAGACACAGAACTGCAGCCAGGGCCCATCTGTTCCCATCACTCCTACTGCCAGTTTTACAACCAGAACTAGAGTGATTTATCCATCTCAGTTTGCTCAGGACTCAGCAGAAGAGGATCCTGGGACACAAGACTTTCAGTGCTCAAACTTGGAGAGTTCAAGACTTTCAGTGCTCAAACTTGGAGAGTCCTTGGCAATCACAGTTTGACTATGACTGAGTAGATTCCCAGAAAGAAGGACTTTTAATTCTAAAACTGAGAAAGTCCCAGGGCATGAGTTGTTCACCTTACTTGCAACCAACTTCTAATTCATCATGAGGGCTTTGCATAAACTTATGCTTTAGGACTAGTAGAGTCAGTCATTGCTTCAAATTAAGTAGTGTGGCAAAAGTCTGTTATTTTTCAGGAAAAATTAATGTCTGATTGTGTTAATCCTGGTTGCAATAACTTATCTCATTTCCCCATTTTCCTGTGGAAAAATTCCCAATTTCTCAACCTTTGCATATTAAGCAGCTGAAAAGTGGCCTATGCCTTCATCCCTGTCACTACCTCCCTCCACTTGCCACCATGCCCCAGTCTCTCTGAACTTTGTCATTCTCCTTCAAGACTGGTGATATGGCTTGGCTGTGTCCCCACCCAAATCTCATCTTGAATTGTAGCTCCCCTAATCCACAAGTGTTGTGAGAGGGATCCAGTGGGAGGTAATTGAATCATGGGGATGGGATTTTTCCCGTGCTGTTCTCGTGATAGTGAATAAGTCTCATGAGATCTGATAGTTTTATAAAGGGCAGTTCCCCTGCATACACTGTCTTGCCTGCCACCATGTAAGATGTGCCTTTGCTCCTCCTTTGTCTTCTGCCATGATAGTGAGGCCTCCCCAGCCATGTGGAACTGTGAGTCATTAAACTTCCTCTCCTTTATAAATTTCCCAGTCTTGGGTATTTCTTCATAGCCATATGAAAACTGGAGACCTGAGAACACAGACATTTTTTCATCCCAGATTCTTTCTTTCCCTGTCTCCCCTACTGCTTCCATCCATTCAGCATAGTCATGTAAGAAAGCTCAAGCATCATTGACTCTGAATAACTGTTTTCATCTTCCTCAAGAAGTTATCTCCCCATCCTTTAAGCTCAACTAATGCTTTGTTTATATCTTTAAAATAGAATTGATTATGTACTATATCAAATACATATGCTTTATACCTGTCTCCTTTACTAGACTATTTCTCTATTTAGTAGACTTACTTCTCAACAGTGATAACTTATTTTTCTTTTTATCTCTAGTGCTTAATCTCTTGCCTCGTGTACGATAAAATTTGTTGTGTGAACATCTAAGTGGATATATTTTTATGCATTTTAAACAGATGGGAAAACTGAAGCTTAGAGTGGTTAAATGATTTCACCAAGATCAATAGCTAGGAAATGACTGAAACGGGGCTTGAACCAAAGTCTTCCAAATCTGACACCCATGCATTCATCACCCCCTCATTTGTATACATGGGTTACCAATAACACACACTCTCAACTTGCAGTGGAGAATGCCTGAAAGGGTCAGAAGAAGTATGTTTCTGGTGAAAGAGAAAGGAAGTACATATTTTAAGGCAATGATTTGCAACACTTAATAGAATTCCTCAAAGAGAAGATGGTCCATTTGGATTAGAATAGTCTTACATTAAAAGTCATTGTTTTCTGTACATTTTGGTTAAACTTAGACCTGACTTAAGTCAGCTTGCTGTACCTCAGATTACATTAACTAATATATAATATTTCTTGAACAAATCTTAGTGTACTGATTTTTGGTTATAATATCTTTTGTAAAGAAAGGTATTTTAGTAAAGAGAGATTACTGTTTTGATATATCAGATCATTCAGTTAGCACTAAATTTCAAGTCCATGATTTTGTCACATTCCCATCAGATTCAGGTCAGGGACACTTCATATTTTCCTCAGTTAATTTAATCTTCAATAATTAAGATGAAGACTCAAAGATTACGGTTGTATTGAGTCTTGTGTACCTCAAACCAATATTAAGAGTTAACATCTCATTGGAAATGAGCTAGAGAATCTCAATAAATATTCACTTATTTTTATATTGAGTTAAAATAAGAAGTCTGGTGGTGAATTTTCTCTGCTTTTAAAGAAACATCCATATTCCTAGTTTAGCTGAGATTTATTCTGTGTGCCTGGAACATATTTCCTGACTTTTTAGATGCTTTGTTTCTCCCACAATTAGAATAACTAAGTACTCAGTTGTCATGGAAATACTCCTCTCCATAAAAATCTTTAAAACAGAAGCTCTCTTCATTTGCCTCTCTTTGCAGAGAAGGCAATTACTACCTCTACCTTTATACTCCTCTCTTTGTGTTTCTCTTTATATCTCCCGGTACTGGTATCTTACAATTCAAATTGTTTTGTAGCAGTTTCTTCAGGCTTAATCTCTAGATGAAAATGCCCCTTCATTCATGAGAAGCCATAATAATATTCAAATTGTGTTCCAAGATTGTAGTACTTGACAATAATCACTGAAAATGTATGGATATGTAACAGAGACATTGTTAGGTTGGCTGCTTTGAATTTAATCCATTCTCAGAATATTCTAGTAGTTACAGTTAGCCCTTCATATCCATGGGTTCTGCATCCAATGATTCAACCCACCACAGATTGAAAATATTTAAAACAATTTTCTGTATTGAACATGCACAGACTTTTTGTTATCATTATTCCCCAAACAATACAGCATAACTATGTACATAGCATTCACATGGTATGAGGTATCATAAACGAAGCAGAGATGATTTTAAACATACAGGAAGATGTGCATAGTTTATATGCAAATAATACACCATTTTGTATCAGGGAATTGAGCATCTGAGGATTTTAGTATCCCAGGGGGTTCCTGGAACCAATCTCCCAGGGATACTGAGGGTGGGCTATACTCAGAAACAGACTGTTGTGCTCTGGAAGGTAAATGATGTCCAGTCTCAGCAGCTGACACACCAAACCCAGAACTACACCCCATTCATCTCAGTAAGGCAGTTTCATCCCACACTAGTTGGTAAATCAACTGATATATCACCAGCGCACTTATCAGGGTGGGCACTTGATAATTATTGGTTCGACCAAAGGAATCACTGAGCAGATTCTGAAATTAGAAGCTATATTCTGGAGGTGTGAAGTAGGTAAAATGTTGACCTTAAAGAACTGGCGGTTTAGTGAAAAGGGCATGTAAATGTAACCCATTATTTTGCCTCTATTAATTAATTTTTTTGTTCATTTATTCAGCATCTACAATATGCTAGGCATTGTGCTTTGTTCTAAAAATTCAATGGTGACATCAAAGTATGAGACAGAAGTCCAGCATAGTGGCTTTAGGCACAGGATCTGGAGCCAGATTACCTGTGTTCAAATCTAAGTGTTTTCATTCGTTAGTTCTGTAGCCTCTGTCTTCAGTTTCCTCATTAGTAAGAAATTATGATTTTACCTGCTTTATAGGGTTGCCATGGAGGTTAGATGAATTCATATGTGTGTTTCAGAACAGTACCTGGCACATAATAAATATTCTCTGTTTGTAAAATATAAATAAAATAAGACAAAACGTTGAGCAAAAGAGACAAAGTTCCTAAACTCATGGAGCTTAAGATATTTCCAATAATTCTTCATGGTCAATATCACTCCTTAGGCACAGTATAAGCACCAGATAAAACATGTCACCAAGGCAGCTTGTGATAGAATAAATGCAAGAACAACGGGAAAACTGAACGGGAGAGAGAGTTTACCAACACTGAGATGTTCTTCACTTAAGCACCCACACAAAATTCCCCTTATGTTCACCAATGCCCTTGACGGAAGGGTGATAAGAGAAGTGGATTATAATGAATGCACAAAATTGTATGTATGAATCACAGAGGTGACTTGGCAGACAAAGAGGCATCTCACTCAATGTAATGGATGTTTTCCTAAAAGGCTGTGGATCAACTGAGGGTCTTTAAATGAAATTGTATTCATATACTCTAGGAGAACTTGCTTAAAGGAACCTATCGTGAATCCATTTATAAAAGGACTATTTATGACCTATTTATTCAGTTTTTGCATTTTGGCTTTTGCATTGGATTTTTAAGTCAGGTTTAATGTACTAGGTTTTCTTGAAAGGTAGATACTTTTAAATAACTGAATTTGTTCAAAGTTTCTGAGAGCAGATACTCTCCTTTAGTAATATGAGCACTGGGCATATAAAGACATTCAAAAATTATTTGTTGAAAAATGAGTATCTAAATGCAATATCGTCTAAAAATGTGGAATATATAAAATTTAAGCTGTTTCACTAAGTGGTAAATTTCTCTTCAAATGAAGAAGAATTAAATATTTTATTAAATGTTCTAGAGAAAGAGTCAGAGATAGAAATACTTTAAAAATTGATTGAACATAAATGTATTGGCTCTAAAAAATGTAAGGAGATGAGCCCAGGCAAGAAAGACACAAAGTTTAGAGCTATCCCTGATTTAATTCCTTCTTCCCTTCTCAGGCTACTCATTTCTATTAATCCATAGCAGTATTACTTAAAAATCTAGAGTTAATGCAGGGACACAGCATGTAAATACAGATTTCTTTCATGTTGAAGCAATGCCCTAGGGAAAGGCTTGAGTCACCATAGAGAGGGAGTTCCAGAGCCCTGCAGAGTGTTGGAACTCTGGAAGGCACACTGGGGTTGAATGTAGTCTCTAATCCAACAGAGCACTCAACTCTACTCAGTATTCTTGTATTTTCCAATCCAGCTCCCTTCCCTAAAATCCACATGACCATTGAAATCTTCTTCAGATGACTGGAACCTTCTTACTTATCACTCTCTGTTTCCCAGCTCCCACCATACCCAAAGTCAACAGAAAACCTCATTCTTGATTCTCAGGAAAAATGTAGGAGTCCTCATATAGAACTCTTCTCAAGCTCTTGCTACCAGAACTCTTGCATGGACACAGGTTTTCATTGTTTCTGCTACAACAATATCCCTTTTCCTAAGACAAATCTCTAGCTGTGCTACAAAGCATGTATTGGTCTGCTTCTTTAAGAAAATAACTACGGTGATTATTCCTTCTCTTTGCCATATCTCTAAAAGAAAGGCAAAAGTTTCTAGACTTCATGTCTGTTTTCAGCTACAACTTCTTCCTTCACTGCCAACATGGCTAAGATTCTTTGAAGAGTTATATGTTCTGTCTACACATTCTCTTCATCATTTCTTCAGTTGAAGACAACTGTTTTTGCCCTTGCTACTCTATCAAAATGTTCATCCACGGACACCAGTGATGTTCCTGTCACAAATTTAGTGGAAAAATTTCAGTTCTTACCTTGTTTAATATCTCTGCAATATGTGACATTGTTGACCTCTCCTAAGGTACTTTTTGTTCTTGGTTTCATTCACTCTGTACTCTTGGATTCCTTTCTACTTCTATTCTCCATCACATTTCTCTTAACTATTCCTTAAATGTTGATAATTCTCTGCTTTTGCCTTCAGACCTTATCCACGAAAGGTAAATATTGACTCTCTTCTGTGTGCCAGGCACTGCCTAGAACCTACTTTCTTCTAACCTACATACTGTCCTTGCTAATACCATCCATTGCTATGGCTTAAATTATCAAGTGTACTTAATGTTGGCAGCTTTGGCAAATAAAAAATACGAGAAATTTCTTAAAAGCCACTCAAATTTAATTGGGCATCATATATTTTATTCTGCAACCCTAACTATATCAGAAGTCACATACCCAAATGCCTTCAGGAGCAAGTTAGTTAACAAAATGTGCAAACCAGAAAGGGAAAGGACAAGTAATGGTGGGGATCACAGCCCACTGAGGAGCAAATGCCCCATCAAAAGACTTTATAATTCAAAGCCTTTTACATCCTTGCAGGCAAACAAATCAAGTCTGTGGGCCACATCTGATCCAAGGTGACACATTTGGAAATTCTAAAGTCTGTACCCCAACGACTTCTTCCATTCCTGTGTATACAACTATTTTCTGTATATCTTCACTTGGATACCCTCCTGGTAATTCAAGGTGTACAAAAAAATAGTCTTTACACTATAGCCAGAGTTATCATTCCAAAGTAGAAATTAGGTTATGCCACTTTCCTATTTAAACCCATAACTGCTTCTTCACTGCCTTCAAGATAAAATTCAAACTTCTTGATAGGTTTTACAAGGAATTTTATGTGTTTCCATGTTACTGCCTTTAGAGTCATCTCTTATTTTCATTATCCTCATCTGCTATTCAATGCTTAAACCCTTACCAAACTAACCTCACTAACCTCAACAAACGACTTTCTCTCTGGCATCTGAGACTTCGCTGGTTGGAGCCATTCCCTCTGCATGTGTCCAGTCTACCTCTGTTGCCATGTGACTTGTTTTGGCCAATTAGATATGAACAGGAGGGACATATGCAAATTCTGGAAAGAAGTATTAAACGCTATGCATGCTTTGCCATGCCAGCTTTTCTCTACCTCTGTAGAAACATGTCTTTTTCGAGGTCACAAGTACTCAGGAAACTAAACAATGCTTCTTTGGATTAGGGCCTGCACAGGGGCAGTGACAAGTTCAGTGTGCATCATAGGTGCTTGTTACAAAATGTCCACTGCAAGCCACAGATGTCACCTCAAACAACCAGAAAAGACAGAAAAAAGTTTTATACTTCTCATGCCCTTAAAATATTATATATATTTAATATTATAATATTATATATATATTAGATATACATATATATCCCAAGGAACATTAATTTGATTTCCTGTGTTGCTATGAGAGAAAAAAATGTTGAGGCATAATGGGGGCATTCCATTACGACAAACGCATGCCTTAGAATAAGACAGACAAATTCTCATGACAAACTGGAAGAATTTTCTCTAAGGCAGTTAAATTTCTTATCATACATTTTTTTAAACTTTTAGTTTAAATTCAGTAGTACGTGTGCATGTTTGTTCCACAGGTAAACTTGTGTCATGGGAGTTTGTTGTACAAATTATTTTATCACCCAAGTATTAAGCCTTGTACCCATTAGTTATATTTCTTGATCCTCTCCCTCCTCCCATCCTCCACCCGCTGATAGGCCCCAGTGTGTGCTATTCCTCTCTATGTGTTCACGTGTTCTCATCATTTAGTTCCCACTTATAAGAGAGAACACATAGTGTTTAGTTTTCCGTTCCTGCATTAGTTTGCTAAGGATTATGACCTCCAGCTCCATCCATATCCCTGCAAAGGACATGATCTCATTCCTTTTAATGGCTGCATAGTATTCCATGGTGTATACGTACCAGATTTTCTTTATCCAGTCTATCACAGATGGGCATTTAGGTTGGTTACATGTCTTTGCTACTGTGAAGGGTGCTGCAATGAACATAGATGTTCATGTGTTTTTATAATTGAACAATTTATATTTCTTTGGGAATATACCCAGTAATGGGATTGCTGGGTTGAATGGTATTTCTGTTTTTAGGTCTTTGAGGAATGGCCACACTGTATTCCACAATGGTTGAACTAACTAATTTACACTCCCACCAACAGTGTATAAGTGTTCCTTTTTCTCCAGACCTTGCCAGCATGTTATTTTTTGATTTTTTAATGATAGCCATTCTGACTGGTATGAGATGGTATCTCATTGTGGTTTTGATTTGCATTTCTTTAATGATCAGTGATATTGAGATTTTTTCCATTTTCTTGTTGGCTGCATGTAGGTCTTCTTTTGAGAAGTGTCTGTTTGCGTCCTTTGCCTATGTTTTAATGGAGTTTTTTTTTTCTTGTTAATTTGTTGAAGTTCCTTACAGATGTTGGATATTAGGCCTTTGTCGGGTTCATAGTTTGCAAAATTTTTTTCCCATTCTATAGGTTGTCTGTTTACTCTGTTGATAGTTTCTTTTGCTGTGCAGAATTTCTTTAGCTTAATTAGATCCCATTTGTCAATTTTTTGCTTTTGTTGCAATTGCTTTTGGCATCTTCATGACGAAATCTTTGCCTGTTCCTATGTCCAGGATGGTATTGCCTAGGTCTTCCAACGTTTTTATCTAGTAATATTCTTTAGCCCATATCACTTTATTGTGAGGTTCCTCATAAAACATTTCTCTCTACATTGTGGAAATTCAAAAATGCTTAATAATAAAGGAGTCTAGCAGTATAACTTAACTGATAGCATTCAATGTTTTTGGTTTTACATTGAGTCTTTAATCCATCTTGGGTTAATTTTTGAATATAGTATAAGGAAGGGTTTCGGTTTTAATCTTCTGCATATAGCTAGCCAGTTATCCCAGCACCATTTACTGAATAGGAAATCCTTTCCCCATTGCTTGTTCTTGTCAGCTTTGTTAAAATCAGATAGTTGTAGGTGTGTGGTCTTATTTCTGGGTTCTCTATTCTGTTCCATTGGTTTATGTGTTTGTTTTTGTACCAGTACCATGCTGTTTTGGTTACTCTAACTGAGTAATATAGTTTGAAGTTGGGTAGCAGGATGCCTGCAGCTTTGTTCTTTTTCCTAAGGATTGCCTTGGCAATTGGCTCATTTTTGGTTTTATATGTACATCTTCTTTATGAGACTATTTTAGCATTGGGTCCTAAAGAAAAATGGAGTTCTTAAATGAGCCAGGTTCTATGCTATGTATTTTTTACCGCTTGATTTTTACAACAGTGCTATGAGACAGAAATTATGTCTATTGAACAGATAAGAAAACAAAGTGTTATAGGGGTTAAGTTTGCTACCTAAAGTCATGTGCCTCTTACAAGTCAGAGCTGAGGTTTGAACTTGAGTTCATCTGGTTTCTTTAGTGGTCAACTTGCTGCTAAACTTGAGGTACCCTCTGACTCACACTGAGGGCCTAACCGACAATAGATTTTCATTTAAGATTCATTGACTTTTCTTTGTTGAAAATCTAACCATCAGTATCTCACTCTTCACATTGAAGGCAAAATTAATCTTTTCATTGCATTTCATTTTTAAATTCTGCTCCTCATCTCAAAGATTGGATTTTTACCCAAACCGAATATCTCTGTTCAATAGTCAAATGACTATATTGTTTTAATTCTTTAACTGACACAGATTATTGTCCAAATACAATGGCAGCTACCTAATAATTAAACTGTATTTTTTCTTGAAATATCAGTGATCCCGAGCTTATCACCTACCCCTCTGGAGAAAAGGCTTGAAATCAGTAGCTTCCAGCCCTACAATTTCAGCAGTTCTGGAGTGGAGCTCCATCATCCATATGTGTGAACATCTCCCCATACATCATCTGGGTGTAGGGATGTAAGTTTTAAAGGATATCTAGTAATATTCTTTAGCCCATATCACTTTATTGTGAGGTTCCTCATAAAACATTTCTCTCTACATTGTGGAAATTCAAAAATGCTTAATAATAAAGGAGTCTAGCAGTATAACTTAAATGACAGCATTCAATGTTGATAACATGTTAGAGTGTGACTCCAAAGGAAAGGGTAGGGGATAGATGATGGGAGGTCAGGCACATCCTTCACAGGAGGGTGGGCTTCATCCCGAAGGCACTAGAGAGTCCTTGAAGGGCTTTCTTGATAAATGAATGAGATGACAATAAACAAAAGGGGAGAAACTATTGAGAGTGAAAAAATTTAAGTCGTTTCATTTGATGTATCAAAAATAAATTATTATGTCTTTTTGAGGTGTGATCTGAACTGTAAATGTCATATTTGCTAATTCCAACTTTTGTCCACTGCTGTTTTCTGGAGTGTGTATTCAAATGCTCATTTGCATTATCGCAATACTTTTGCTTCCTTGTTTACCCTCTTTGGAGGAAGTGTCACCCCAAGGTGACAGATGTCTTACAATGGCATTTTGATTTTTGGATGTCCTTATTGTTAATTCATTCCTTTGATGATCAGTGGTAATACTTAGAAATGAAATTTTCAGGCTAACCTGCACGTTTTATAATGCCAAAATGATCCAGACAAATCAGCTGACAAGCTAAATGCATCATCAGTTATCTTTTTATTGAAGGGATACAACTGTGCATTGTTTTGCGCAGAAATGATAACCCCAGAAACAAAAAAAATCCAACTTTTTATTCAACCAATCTTTATTGAGTAGCTATTTTGTGCTAGACACTGAGCCTAGCACTACATACCTATTTGAAAAAAAATGTAGTGCTGGCTTCTAGGAGATGACAGGTGTGTGTTGGGGAGGAGATAATTATTAAACAAGTGAATACACACCAAAAAATATGTATTTGCAATTTGTGGTAAAGGCCATGAAAGAAACAAGATACTCTGAAAGATAAAGAGAAATGAGAACTTAGAGGATATATACTTTAGCCCAGGCAGTCAGGAATTTTCTGAGGAAGTGATATTTGTAATAAAACCTGAAGAATGGGAAAGAACAACTTAAAAGAGGAAAGGAGAACATTCCTGGCACAGGGAATCATGTGGAAAATCGTGAGGTTGGAAAGGAGACCAGTGAGCTGGAATAAAAGAGACACAGGAGGTATGAGCTTGAAGAAGGCAAGGAGGGTCAAGGTCCAACAGCCGCCAAATTGTCTTGGCTGCAGCTGGAACTAACTGGGCCATCTTGGTCAAGTTGCTCTAAGTCTTTGCGATGTTGGTACCTTGTCTATAAAAGTAGATATTTTAACTCAATGCTAAGACCTTGCAAAAAAATAGGGCTTATCAATTATATTTTCATATGAAGAGTAAGCTGATAAAGGAATAAGCTATTTGGATTGTTGAAAGCCTTGGTTTTTGGCAAATATTTATTGAGGACTCGATTTATACGGAGTGCCAGGGGAGCTGGGAGAGTAAAACTCATTGGCATCTGTTCTCTGAGAAAGGCTGTTACTTCTGCCCCATCTCTCATGCCTCTGGAGACTGCAGTGGGAAGGATTCCCAAATACCACCACCCACAGACAACTTTTACAGGATCACTGAGAAGCTCCGTGCAGCTTCTGAATATTACAACTCCTCCCCACCAAGACCTCAAGATGTCATTTGTGACTTCTTGACTTTCCCTTTTCAGAGGCTGGATATGATGCACTTGGGGGAGTGTGGGAGATGGTGTTGCCTCATGTCCCTGGTCTCTCCAGTGCTCAGCTGCCTTTGTAATATTTTATCTTCAGGGTGGGAAAAGGTGAAGAGCAGGAGGAACTGGTCAGTGAAGACTTAACACACTGAAAGTTTTCTGCAGTGTCTGCTATTGGGAAGTGATTTAAAATAACTAGATGTAGCTGAGAATGATTTCTGGAGCAAAGCGTGTGATTCTCTCCAACACCTAAACATATCCCAGAAAAAGAGAATCTGGATGGTGGGTGGAGAGACTGCTAATCAAAATGCCTCGAGAGTGTGTGTTCCTTGACATAAAGAGAGAGAATTTAGCTCAAGATTGTTCAGATAGAAATGTCAGGATGTAAAGTTAATCTTTGACGTTTCCATTTGTGTCGCACTATTTTCATCCTGTTGTCCCAGTCATCATGTGGCAGGAGGGAGTACATTCAGCTGCCTCAGTTGTTTTTTTGTCTGAAGTGATGTTCTAAACGAGGTCTATTCTCTTGCTCTTCAGTGTTAAATGACAATCATGTGTGAGGAAAGGAGGAATATAATTTCAACAGCAGTCTTTACTTGTGTTCTTATCAACAAGCCAAAGAAAGCACATATTAAGTGAATGTGAAGTGACACAAGGCCAGAGACAGCCCTCCAGGGCTAATGTCTAAACTCTTCATTCCTATTCGATTTTCTTTGCCTTTACAATCTTATTTGCTGAACTATAAAATTTCTTATTATAATTTCCTAATTACAAATAAATATTCTTCTGGGAAGGGAAACAGTATTGTGAGTGAAATTAAAAGTAAATATATTAGACATATCCTAGCAAATGTTAATGAAGGCAATTTCTCAATGCTTTATGTGTATACATGTATATACACATATATATTTTCTCATGTGTATATAAAACAATGAGATTGACTTATTTTTAATAAGAGTCATGAAAAAAATTACAAAGGCTTCCCAAAAACGAAATAACCTAGTTGTTCCAACCTAGTTGGAACTTCAAAACAAAAGGCTGTTTTGAAGTTCCAACTAGGTTCTGACCTGTCAAAATTTTGTCATCCAGATTGATAACTCCTTTTGTCCTATTTTTTTAAATGATATTTCCTTAGGCTTTAAAACTGGTTGTTGTAACTCAGATGAATTTATGCCCAAGGCATGCTGAATTCCAGCGCAGAACTGGTTAAGAAAGGAGAAAAAGAAGGATGAGGCAAGCTTGAGCCCCAGATAACAAAGCTTCAGCTCTGGTCCCCAAAGAAAGGTGTTAGATAATGCACATGATCGTGTCTAATGGGACCCAGGAGTCTGGACCTGGAGTTAGCACTTGACAAGCCATAAGAGCCTTTTGAATGTATTCATACAAGATGCCAGGCAAAAAGGAAGTTAATTTTTTTTCTACATCATGAAGCTCTGTATAAGATTTTCTTATATTTGGCAAATCATAGCCTGGTGTTAGTTGTTCTCTTTTTCTGTTTCTCCAAGTATTTCTGAGACAAACCTACCCTTATTTACCTTCAACTCTGAGGATATCTAGTCTCTTTATACCTTTCGGTGACAGTTCTAGTAATTATTCCCTCCTCTGAGTGGTGGATAGAAACTTGGGAAGCATTTAGAATTGGCAGCATTTCTTTGGTGGATCATAAAGAGTCATTTGGCTTATTAAGATGAGGATGAGAACATGGAATTTCCCAGTAGATATTGCAGACATTTTCATTAGGATCCAATTTCGAAGAATGCTGTTAGCATAGTTGTATTTCAGGAGACAAAAATCTCTTCCTCTCTTGAGGAACAGTGTTCTGATTTTCCTCCTGCTGATACTAATTTAGGCCATGTGTGATCAGAACCTTCCTGATTATTCACCAAATTTTAATCTTAGAGACAAGAAGATAGTAAGAGGAAAAATATAAGATATACCCTGGGTAGGGACCTGGGAGGAAGAGATTTTAGAGGAAGCATTGAGATTATGAGGGGCCAGGAAAGTGGTCAGAAGGTACTGTTCCCTACCAGCATATCTCAGGTGAGCCAGGAGGTCAGGTGTTAGGGACACTGCTCATGAGTTCAAGACTGGATTGCATCATTGTTCTCACCTGAACTTCACCCAGGTCCTTGTTATTCATTCCTCTGGGCTTCCTGTAAATGGGAACCTTAATTATCTGCATCTATCTTTGCCAGCAAAGCAGACAGTAACTTTAGGAGAGAGAATACCATCAATGGCTCTTTAGAGAGGACAGTCTGCAATGCCTCCAAGACAACAGTACGATAAAAACAAACCTGGACACATATTGCTGTGCTGGGGAGAGGCACCTGTACTTGCAGGTTGAACTAAGCATGCCACAGCTGAGTTACTGGGGACTGGGCATCTCTGTTAATGCTTCTTTACATTCCCTAAATAGTTCCAGGAGGTCAGCTCTCCACAACACCCTCCCCACCCACCATCATCCCTCTACAATCAGTATGCCCATCAGTCTCAATAACGTTCTCTGTAAAGCTTACAAAGTATTGTATGTTCACTGTGTCCTTGTCTATGCATGGTGCCTTGAGGTGTAGCAGAAATAACCCAGAAAACAGAAGACTCATTCATTCTTTTACTCAGACTTTTATTGAGTGGATATTTTGTTTTAGGCACTGGTATTAGATATTCATTTGTCAATAAACCAAATGCGATTTCAGTCCTCCCAGAGACTACAGGAGTGGGTGTGTGTGTCTGTTTGTGTGTCTATACTGGGAGATGACCACTAAATAATATGATACACAAAAGATAAATATTTATAATTAATTTGTGATAAATCATGGATAATAAAGGAAGAAAACACTGTGATGGAGACAAAAAATGGAGTGAAAGGGAGGGTGCCTCTGTCTACTTTAGACGGGACAATCAGGAATTTTGCATTCATTTAACACATTTACTTGTTAGGATGCTGACATCATGCTTTTCATCTCCAGCATATTTTTGTGCACTACTATTCATTATCAGAAAATGACCTTTGCTCCCAAACATGGTTTGCACTCCTTTCTAATATTCTAAAACTATTGCATTTGGGTTGGTTACCAAAAACAATAATGATTGTTTTACTTTTACCATCTGCTTAGTTATTGATCCATGATGATGTGCCATTAGCTAAATTTCCATTAATTAAAAAAAAAAATTATGTTCTCATGCCCACCTAGCTTCACAAATTGTCTCATTATCATTACTCTTTTGATGATAGAATAATCATCAACTTTAATTCATTGGACAGATGGATCATGCTGAACTGTTCTAAGATCTAACATATGATGTCCAAATTACTAAGCACTTTTTCACATACCATCACACTTAATTCTCATTTCACCCCAGAGATGCCTTGCTACTCCCACATTACAGATGAGAAAACTAATGGTAAAAGAAGTTAAACATCAGTTCAAAGTTATACCAATATGACTGGCAAACATAAAAACCCAACTCTTCTCACTTTAGAGCCAGTGCGGATTCCCTGGTGGCCTAGCTTTCTCCACTACTCGTACTGGTTTGCTTTTGGGCCCCATCAATGTTCTGCTTCCACACACTGGTTATTCTTACCTTGATATATTTTTGAACTTTTTTTTATTGAACTGAATCCACTTATTTGGCACTTCCGGATAATCACCTGCTCAGTAGAGCTAGCTGCATTGGTAAGATACTTCCACTTTCCTTGCCTCAGTCCTTCCTTCTGGAAAATCAGAATTTGGTAGCATTTACCTCAAATAAGTATTCAATGAGGTAATACATAATACATGTAATATATATATTTCAAAAGTGCCTGCCACTTAAGTGTTCAGCAAATACTAGTTTTTAATCTCATCTCTCCATACGAGCAATAAGACTATTATTTCTTTTCAAACATGGCTTTGCAATGTCTACACAGCATAAAAAGCTCCATTATGCAAGAAGGAATGCTCCGTATTGGGGGTTATCTCCTGTTCACTATAGATCTTCCACTGTTCAAGTGCCATCAAAATGCCCTAGCTGGTAAGCACAGGAACTGGATAAAAAGGTACTGAGGTCAGATAAAAGGGATCTCGTAGTTAGCAAAAGCTCCAGACTCCATTTGCTGACATCCACTTCAGAACTCCTCTCTGGAAGGTCTTCTCAGTCCCTGATTTAGCTGTGTAAATGAACTTCCCCTCCAAGTAGTTTTAGATGGGAGACTGGATTTGGACAGTTGAATTGGCCCCATCATAAAATGCTGGTTTCAGTAACTGTGCCTCAGTAGGAAAGCGACTGGCAAGAAGCACTGTCCTCCCTTTTCCAGCCCCCGCCTTCTCCAACGAAAGGAATAAGACATCAGTATCCTTCCTTCCTCCTTATCCTGTCTTCAGCTTTTGACCTTTTTATTACTTATTCAAACATCTCCACAAGCAAAGCCAGAGAATGCTTGAATGTCTATGCTTTAGAAACTCCAGCCAAAATTGTGAAGGCAGCCCGCATTGGAAAAATTGATGAAAATGAGATCCTTGAATCAGCAGACACGATTGATGACATTCCTTCTTTTGTCGTAGGAACACTAGGGGGACTGCAGAGTGTAGTGAATAAACAAAACAAAACAAAAAATAAAGCCTGTGAACCTGGTGAGTTTTGAAGCAGCATGTTAGTTTTGTCAATGATCAGACTTGTGATCTCAGATAACTGCTCTAAGCCTGGGTATCTTCACTTGTCAAATGGAAAAGAAATCTGCTACACTGTAGGTAGTTGTCAGACATAATAAGAAGTGCCAATTACAGAACTTGGCATATGATAGGTGCTCAAAAAACGGTAGCTCTTACTATTATCTGGAAATATCAATTATACACAATGATATCCTGGAAAATAAAACAATGTTAACTTTCAGAGCGCAATCTTAAATATATGAACAAGGAATTTCTTGCTAATCTTTGTAGGAAGGTGACTAATGATCTCCTATTTTTAAAAAAAAATTTTTTTTTTTTGAAATGGAGTCTCGCTCTGTCGCCCAGGCTGGAGTGCAGTGGCGCGATCTCAGGTCACGGCAAGCTCTGCCTCCCAGGTTCACCCCATTCTCCTGCCTCAGCCTCCCGAGTAGCTGGGACTACAGGCGCCTGCCACCACACCCGGCTTATTTTTTGTATTTTTAGTAGAGATGGGGTTTCACCGTGTTAGCCAGGATGGTCTCAATCTCCTGACCTCGTGATCCGCCCGCCTCGGCCTCCCAAAGTGCTGGGATTACAGGCGTGAGCCACTGTGCCCGGCCTGATCTCCTTATTCCTAAATACTATCAATAAGTTATTTCAGGTTTTGGTGTCCTTGACATCTTGTTACCTCTTGTAACTAAGCCTCTGCCTCCTTGGAAAATTCTTTTTGCTTGATTTCATGGCACAGGGATAGCCAGAATTCTGATAAAATTCATTTAAAAATTGGCTTCAATCCTGTGCCCTGTCCCAGTTCTTCAGTGGGGCAGACTAACATAATTATTTTCTATGGAGGAGCAATAGGTTTAGTGGGATGGAATTAAAAAGGGATTCTGCCCTCTGCCTTAGGGTTATTTGGGACTTTTTCAGTTTAGTGTGTTATCTGTTCATGTAATGTAATTTTCACAATTTTGTGTTTTTTTGTGATTGCACATAATGAATGAGTGTGTATTTTTTCCTAGCCACCTCACAATGATACAACCCCACATTTCTTACCAACTGACATTTTTTGAAGGCTGGATTTTTGTACCTCATTCACCATGGTAAGCCAAGGTTAGTATTTGTATTGTGCAGTATTCTGCAGTAGAATCCTTCCTCATTCTGTACAGAGGAGCGGTATAACTTCATGATTAGCAGCATAAGGTCTAGAGCCAGATTACCCAGGTTTGAATGCTGGCTCTACCACTGTGCGCCTTAATAACTGTGTGCCTTAATTTTCTCATCTGTAAAATGAGTATAATAACAGTATTACCTCATAGACTTGTTGTGAAAATTAAACTAGTTAAATAGTGTAAAGTGTTTTGAAATTGTTCAAGGTACAGAAAAATGCCTATTAAATGCAATGTATTATGGACATACACTTTCCATGGCCACTCTTTTCTGTATACTGGTGTATTATTCTGTTCTCACACTGCTATAAAGGACTACCTGAGATTGGCTAATATATGAAGAAAAGAGGTTTAATTGACTCACAATTCCACAGGCTGTATAGGAAGGATGGCTGGGAAGCCTTAGGAAACTTACAATCGTGGCGGAAAGGTGAAGGGGAAACAAGTGCCTTCTTCACATGCTGGCAGGAGAGAGATAGAGTGAAACAGGAAGTGCGATACACTTTTAAACCATCAGATCTTGTGAGAACTCACTCACTATCATGAGAATAGCAAGGGGGATTCTGGCCCCATGATCCAATCACCTCCCACCAGGCCCCTCCTCCAATTTTACCTGAGATTTGGGTGAGGACACAAATTCAAACCATATCAACTGATGACATTTGGATCTATTTCTTCAACCCAGTCTCTCTCTGGAACTCCAGGGTAATTCCCATCTCATAATTGAATAATTCATTTTCATATGCAAATGAGAAGATGTCATCTCCTTCTCTGAAATGCCTTTGTGACCTCCATGGTTCAGGAAAGGTACCATCATCCAAGCAGCATCTCAGCCAGAACTCGGGCATCATCATTCTGACTCCTTCATCATATTTACCAGTCATCAAGTCTTGCCTTCTAATTATCTTTCTAGTGTGTCTTTTTAAAAATCTCCATTGCCTCTACCTTAGTTCAGGCCATCAGACTTTATTGTTTAGTCACTGGATGACCCTTGGAAATTACTCCACCTGTTTGCCATGTTGCCTGATTCCATTCTTTTCATGACTGCCAGAGTGGTGAATCCAAAGCCACAATCTAAAGCTATTATTCCTTGGACTGAAATTTTTCAGTGGTCTGCTGATGTCTCTGATTAAAACTTAAGTCCAAAGCTTGGTTTTAAGACTGCCACAGTCTGGCCACAGCTCACCTCTCCTGCCACAGAACTTGCTCTCCAGCCCAGGGAACTACTTGCAGCTCTCTGCACCATAAACTTTCTCAATCTCTGTTACTTTGCATATGTGGTCTGTTTTAAGACAATGTTCCTCTTCTTTCTTCCTTCTCAAGTGGTTGATACATGCTTGTCCATTAGGATTTGGAATTGACATTAGGTTCATCTATGAAAGCTTCCCTAATACCCAAGATTGAATTGAAGGCTTTTCTTATGTGTTCCCACAGCACAGGAATCAGCCCTTTATGGCATTTGCAATATAGTATAGTGGGTAGCTTCTTGGTGATGAAGCAAGACTGCCTTGTTTGAATCTTGGCTTTGTCACTTTGTAGCTCAATAAGCTTTAACTTAAGCTTTAAGTTCTTTAACCTCTCTGTGCCTCACGGCGATATTAATAGTTCCTGGAGTACATAGAAAAAATGATCACAAATTCTTCCCTTCTCTGTATCTATCTTGCCTTAGATTTTTCAGGCTGTTATAACAAAATACCACACATTGAGTAGGTCAGAAATAACAGAAATTTAATTCTCACAGTTCTGGAGATTGAAAAGTCCAAGATCAAGGTGCCAGCAGATCCAGTGTCTGGTGAAGATCGGATTTCTAGCTCATAGTTGGTTCCTTCTCACTGTGTCCTTACATGGTAGAAGGAATGAGCTAGTCCTCTGGTCTTTTTTTATAAGGGCATTAATCCCATTTATGAAGGCAGAGCCCTTATTACCACGTAAACTCACAAAAGACCCCATTCAAACACCATTACCTTAGGGGTTGGGATTTCAACATATGAATTTGGGGGTATGCAAACACTCAAACTATAGCATATCCCTTTCCAATATGCCATTGTAATTTCCTCCATCAAAGTTAAACTCTTTCTTCCTCCCTTGAATCTGGGCTGGCCTTGTCACTTGCTTTGGCCAATGGGACAGTAATAAATGTGTCCCAGGCAGAGGCTTGGAAAATGCTGTACAATGGCACCTACTCCCTCTTGCTGCTCTTGGGAACTCTGCAGCTACCATCAAATGAAGAAGTACGGGCTAGTCATCTGGATGGTGACAGAGACATGGTCCAGTTGTACCCATTACTCCAACCACTTGCATGACATGTAAGATGACCATATCTCTGCCAGCTGGCCACAGATGCATGAGTGAGCCCAGATGAGCACAGCCTACATTGGCAGACCACAGAACTGTGAGCTAAACCAATAATTATGTTAAGCCATTATGTTTGGGGGAGGTTTCTTATATAGCAAAAACTAACATATGACTCATGGATCATGAATATTGGATAAGTTAACACATACAAAATACATAGAGAGTGCTATATAAGCATTCATTTTTCTTACTAAAGTTGCTTATTTCCCTGTGCAAATCTACCACTAGAATGCTGGCTCCTTGAAGGAAGGGACTCTTTCTTTTCCCCTGTTAACATCTTCCCTACACAGTGCCTGGCTTCTTGACATGTGGTATGAATGATTCAAGATTCTTAGGTTATTGTCAAAAACCAACAAAGGAAATAAAATATAAGTGGCTTCTCATATCAGATGACCTTGCTATCCAGTAGTCTATGATCTTATTTCTTTATATCCACTCCCCTCACCACCACCATCCCTGAGTTCTTATTGACAACTTGAAACCTATGAGACAATAAACAGTTCTATCCATGTGAGTAGAACTGACACAAAAGTGAAACAAGGTTGTCTCACTAGAGTAAAGTGCAGCGAATTGATTGTGATTGTGTCCTTAAAACTGAGTCTGCTTCCATGATTAGGGGTGTATCTTTCATTGCACGTTCCCTAACTCTCCCAAAATCCAAATGTGCTTGTTCTGTAAGCATTCACTCTTCTAACATAGTTGGGTTTTCTCTCTTTGATACCATTTTATCACATCACCTATCTAAAAGACTCTGGACTTTAAAAAATCTAATGGCATTGCGACTTAGAGGGTCTGTCTTCCTTTTCCATTATTTTCTTCATTTGTTGGTGGGCTGTTAACTAACACCTGAATTTGAGTGTCAAGTTCTTCATCTCTTTTGATGTGTATATGTGGCACTTTCACTATTCAAGTCTGACAGACTGTTAGACCGAGTTTTGAATTTTCTAGGCCCAGACTGTGGCATTTTTGTTCGTTTTTTTACCTTACTCTCAAGAAATAGGTTCTCAGTCTTCCTATAATACCGCTAATTTGTATAAAGAATTTTAATTTTACTAATGAATTTTACAACAAAACAAACATTAATTCCCCAAAGTACCAATATAATGAATAAATCTTAAATATAACAAGATAATTAACTTCCTTATCAACAATATAATATAGTGCTTTGAGCCACACACACATCAGAAATATGTATTTCTCCTATTTCTTTTTTCTTTTCCAAAGACTTGATGTCTTTGAATTTGATATTGGAAGAAAATAGTCATTTAGAATAGTTTTCGGCTATGTCCAACTTTTGGTTAAAAAGAATATTCTAGGCCTGGTGCAGTGGCTCACTCCTATAATCCCAGCACTTTGGAAGGCCGAGGTGGGTGGATCACCTGAGGTCAGGAGTTCAAGACCAGCCTGGCCAAGATGGAGAAACCCTGTCTCTACTAAAAACACAAAAAATCAGCCAGGTGTGGTAGCGGGCACCTGTAATCCCAGCTACTTGGGAGGCTGAGGCAGGAGAATCACTTGAACCTGGGAGGTGGAGATTGCAGTGAGCAGAGATCGCACCATTGCACTCCAGCCTGGGCAACAAGAGCAAATCTCTGTCTCAAAAAACAACAACAAAAAAGAATATTCTAGAAATGGATTCATTTAGTCATAACAACATCTCTTTTGAACAGTTTTATTCAAACTATTAGCAGACAAACCAGTAAATTCTTACTTTTCAAGGATTGATTTTTAGACTTCACGCAGGAAAATGAGCAATTAAAGAAAATACAAGGATAAAAGGCATAAAGTGATTTGGAATTTAATGAACCTATCTACCAATTATAACATATTCAAGTATAGAACCTAGAGATATGGAATTTAGGTAAAACTTTTTCAGCATTAACCTCATTAATGATATTTAAGTTTTTGCAGAACTATCTGGTTAAACTAAATCTCCATTCTGAAGTGAATCCTCTAATCACCTCTCCTGCTATGTACAGAATGTAGCCAGTGGATTTCCTGAAGTCCACAAGTCAAAGGTCATTGAAATGAAGTGAAATAATAACTTTACATCTGTAATATGGACTTATCCTGCAAGACAAAGTTGCAAGGCAAACCTGACTTTTGATGCTTAGAGACTTACACTTCATTTGGCAGTATTCCAGCTTTTATAAACTTGGCAAACCTTATAGAAGCAAGTGCTGAAAGATGTCAGACGATGAAGGTTTGTGACCTGGGTGCATCCCACGTGCCTTGTGAAAATAAGTCTCTTACTCTCCATGGGCTTCAGTTTCTTCTTCTGCAAAATGGGGGTTATAAAATTTGAGCTGTCAACTTTTCAGAGTTGTAAAGATCAGTTAAGGAACTGAATATAAAAATCCCACAGGAAGGTTGGAATTAACTTGGCAGCTCTAAAATGTTTACCTCATTTTTGTTTCATTATGGCATATTAATATTTCCTTTAATGTTAGGATCTCAAAGAAGATTATTTTACCTGATTATTATAATACAAGAGATTAAGAATCAGAAATAAATTTGCAAGTGTAGTCCGATGATCAAGGTTAGGGATATTTGCTGCTTGAAACCTAATGAGATAATAAGTGATTCTATTCATGTGAGTAGGGCTGACATAAAAATGAAGCTGGATTGTCTCATTAGGGTAAAGTGCAGTGAGCTGATTGTAACACTAGCTTCTTCCTCTGCTCAGTGAGGTCTGCATGGCTCCAAGGGAGCCTAAGGTATATAAGTAAACAAACACAAAGCTGTGCCCAGTGTGCTGTCGAGCAGGACTTCTCACTTTTTTTTTTCTTTTCTTTTCTTTTTTTTTTTTTTTTAAGCAGGGTTTTTCACTCTGTTACCCAGGCTGGAGTGCAGTGGTGCCATCATCATAGCTCACTGCAGCCTCGACCTCCTGGGCTCCGGCGATCCTCCTCTCTCAGCCTCTTGAGTAGCTGGGTGCCACTACCCACAGGTGTGAGCCACTATGCCTGGCCGATTTTTTTGAATTATTTGTAGACATGGGGTTTACTATGTTGACCAGACCGGTCTCAAACTCCTGAGCTCAATCAGCCCTCCTGCCTCAGCCTCCCAAAGTGCTGGGATTACAGGCATGAGCTACCACTCCCAGCCTTCTCACATTTTAATGTGCTTACCTGGAACCACCTGAGGATGTTGTTAAAGTGATGATAGTGATTAAGGAGGTCTGAGGCAGGGCCCCAGATTCTGAATGCCTGAGAAACTCACAGGTGATGCAGATATTGGTGGATTTCAGACCACACTTTCTTGCCTCTAGTGTAGAGTAGTGACATCTCAAAGTATGATCTTAGGGTATGTATTAGTCTGCTTGGGCTACCACAACAAAATACTACAGGCTGTGTGGTTTAAACAACAGAAGTTTACCGTCCCACAGTTCTGCAGGCTGGAAGTCCAAGGTCAAGGTGTCAGTAGCGTTCTATTTACACTGAGGGCTCTCTTCCTGGCTTGCAGACGGCTGCTGTGTCCTCACATGGCCTTTCTTCTGAGTGATTTCTTTTTTTTTCCTCTTCCTCTAAGGCCACCTCTTCCTCTAAGATTAGGCCTTCTATCTAAACTATGGACTTTAGTTAAAAATAATGTATCATTGGCTCAATTGTAAAAATGTACCACACTAATACCAGATGTTAACAACAGGGAAAACTCGGGGAGGGGTTACTGGAGAGAGGGTACATGGGAACTCTGTATGCTCATTTTTTCTTTTGAAAACCAAAAAGTCAAAAGGAAAGGATTACAAAAGGGATCAATGAAATTTCAGTGAGTGGAGGATGTGTTCATTATCTTAACTGTGCTGTAGTTACTTGAATGTATCTGTATGTCAAATCTTATTAAATTGTACACTTTATGTGCGGTTTATTGTATGTCATTTATACTTTAATAAATTTGTTTAAAAAAAACCAAAAAGTGCTCTAAAAGTCTATTAATTACAAAATAAATTACATTCTAAGATCTCCCCACCAAACTCAGTGAATCCATCCACAGGCTGGAGCAGAGGAGTTTTTAATTTGTTTAGATGATTCTTATGTATGTTAAAGTTTAAGAACAATCAAGAAGCAATTGAAAGCTCTAGTGTTTTAATCAGATGAACGTGAGTTCAAATCTCAGCTGCACCTCTTCACAGCTGGCTGTCCTTGGGCTACTTAACCTCTCTGAGTCTCAGTCTCATTTTAAAATCAGGGTAAGAATAAGTATATATGACGATTTTTCTTAGAATTAATTCATACAACGACATAGAGTTTTTAACACAGTGCATAGGTGCACAGTGTAAGTGCTCAACAATTATGAAATAATAGAAGTTTTACTGTTACTGCCTGAGTTCTGGTGAGCCAGGGAGAATTGTGCCAAAATGTAAGGGGCTTTCAGAAAAGACAAAGCAGTAAAGGTAATAAGCAATAAAAAATCAGGAAATAATAAAAGTAATCCTGGATGCTTCTACAACATTCCATGGTTTATATATAGCTTTCACTTTCATTCCCTGACTTGATCCTGACAATGACCTTGTGAAGCAGAAATTCCCCTTTTTACAGAAGAGGAACTGAAGCTTAGACATGATCAGTGACTTTCCGGAGGACACAGAACTAGGAAATGTCAGAGACTAGAGCATCGAAATTCTAGTGCAGGGTGACAGTACACTGTAGTAATTAAATATGGGGGCTCTTGAGTCAGACGGTTGGGTTCAAAGCCCAGATATACTGATTACTATTATAAAACTGGCAAACCAGTTCCCTTCTCTGAGGCTTAATTTCTTCACTAGTTAAGTAGAGATAATAACAGTGCTTATCTCCCAGTGCTTTGTAAAGATTAAATGAAATAATGTTCATAAAGTCTGAGATTCATGGCTGGCACATGATGAGTTTCCTATTTCTGAACTCAATTTTGAATATGGTTCCTTGAGGGAAAAATACACATCCGTGCTATACAGAAAGTAATCTAGGGTTAGTCAGAGAAGGTGGCAATCTTTGTGCATGTGTCTTGAGGTTGGGAAGACGGGCTAGGATTGCTACAGCCTCGGAGGAGTAATAAGAAGCTGGCACAGCATGCTGTGGCCTATGAAGCTCTTCTCTTTAACTATTTGAGGTACTTAAAGAGCCAATAAGGAGATGGTACAAGCAAGACAGAGAAATCCTGGACTTTCGGTCCCAAATATCAAAAATGGTGGTAAATGTGGCAGCAAAAAGATAATTATTCTGTGATGTTTGGCAATGACTAAGAATCCGAGTAAAAAGGTCTGGACTTGGGATTTGTAGTAGCTAAAATCCCATACAAATATTTTGGAAATATATTAATATATTAATATTATATATTGATTATATTATATAATACAATATTTATATATTAATATATTACAAACTTCTTCAGCACAGTGTCTACGTTACACGATTTTGTTGCCTTCTTTATAATTAGTTAAGGGGTAAACGTTTAGTAGGGCCACCATGGGCAGATATTCTTTGGATAAGATTTGAAAGATAGTTTGGTCCAACAAAATGTTCTGCATATTTTGGAGATAAGAAAGGGGTTGTGTATTACTTCCTACACTGTGAGGGAAGGTTGCTTAGACCTGTTGTAGAATATAGTGGTGCCATTTCTTCTTTGAGTTCATCATGACAAAATATGATGATGATAATGGTGATAACTATTACGATGGCAGCTCTTAATGACTCTATGTGCCAGGGGCCATCCTAAACACTTTACATATGCTGCCTCATATAATCTTTCCCAATAGTTAAGTAGACACTATTCTTTTCTTTACTTTTTTTTTTTTGAGACAGAGTCTTGCTCTGTTACCCAGGCTGGAGTGCAATGGCATGATCTCGGCTTACTGCAACCTCCGCCTCCCAGCTTCAAGTGATTCTCCTGCCTCAGCCTCTTGAGTAGCTGGGATTACAGGCATGCATCACCACACCTAGCTAATTTTTGTATTATTAGTAGAGTTGGGGTTTCACCATGTTGGCCAGGCTGGTCTTGAACTCCTGACCTCAGGTGATCCGCTCACCTCGGCCTCCCAAAGTGCTGGGATTACAGGTGTGAGCCACCTTGCCCGGCTGACACTATTATTTTCTTCATTTTAGAGTGAGAAAACTGAGGGAGGTTATTAGTCCTCAAACATACAGCTTGTTCACAGTTGGAACTGGAATTCCAACCCAGGCTGCAGAATCCAAACCAGCATGCTCAGGTAGCTTTAGAAGTCATCATATAGAAGACAAAATTTGGAGTTGGACAAGTATTAGTGATTCAAAGTTGTGGGTGGTTTCTGGAAAGAGTGTTAGCTACAGAAAAAGAGAAAGAAGTAGTTGGTCAGTAAGTTGGAAGTCTGCTATGAGAAGTCTGCAGAAGAGGGAGAAGGCGGCACGCGACAGAATCGAATGATTGAATCTGATAGAATGGGTAGCGAGAAGACTTGTTATGAGGAAGCTGGCAAGTGGGAAGAATGCATTGGCTGTAAAAGTATGCAGACAAAATTCAATAAACGTTTACACTGCACATGATCCCATCCTCTCTGACTCTCTCTTCTGTTACCCTTTCCTTCTCTCAATGTGCTTCAGCCCTGTCAACCTCCTGGCTACCCTGCAAACATGCTATTCTTATGTTAGCTCTTGCTCTTCTCTCTGCTTGGAAGTTCTTTTTCCCTTGAGATGCCCATGGCTAGCTCCTCGCTTTCATCAGGATTCCAATTAAATGTTGCCTCTTTCATAAAGCCCTTATGGACCCCCTATATAAAAGTGATCTCCCTAGCAGATCACTTCTGATTCCTTGATTTATTGTCAGTCTCTCTGCCTTCTAGATAGTCAGCCAATAACTGAGGGTCTTTGTTGTATTCACTGTGGTATCCCAGTGCCTATAATTGTGTCTTGTACACAGTAGTTACTAGATGTTTGCTGAATAATGAAAAAACAAATGTTTAGTGAAGACCAGCTATGTGCAAGGAACTTTTCTAATTGCTTTGTCAATATAACATTGTTCTCAACTTCAAGAATCAGGGTTGCCTGTCTTTATACAGTGATTGCTACATGCCAGTCACGGCTCTAAGCCCTTTGCATCTATTGATTTTCTTAAATCCTCACAACAAAACAATAATGTAGGTACCAGTTATAGCTGATATTTGTACCAGGCCGCAGGATTATGAAGTAGTGGAACTAGGATTTGAACCCAGACAATGGGGTGTCAGCATCTGTCTCCTTAACAATGAACTAAAAGAGTAAAAGGCTCTCAAGAAATATACAAATACATGCTATAAGGGCTCAAAGGACTAAGTAAATTGCTCGTGCGTTTGGGGGTGGGGAGAAGGGCAATAAGGTGTCAATTGAGACCTACTTGGAGAAAGGGGGAAGATTTCACTTGGTGACAGTGTGTATAAATAATCCAGCAGCCATAGGGAAGGCAAATAGTTTCACAAACACTTAGAAATGGCTTCCACCCAAGTCATGGCCAACTGACCTTGCAGCTGAGAGTGAGAGGGAATTTTAATTCAGTTTGCCTGGAGAACGGGTCAACTTGACCTTTCTTCTGAAAAGAGAGGCTTCATGCACTTGACTCTTGGGGACACAGAAATCTGCATTTTAATTTTGACTTCTCAAACAGTAACCATGGCCACAAGTGGTCTGTTGGTTTCTCTTTACCTTCCCAACTATTCCCGGCCTTACTGTGCTTTAGAAGGGCAAATGACCTTGGGGGTAGTGAGCGATACCTCCTGGTTGACCTGCCTAGGAGATCTCAAATGAAACCCCCCACATGGATGCTTCTTCAAAATGACACCAGTCTATGCCACCCCCTCTCTCCAAGGTGGTATTCTGCACCTCGGCCCTGCGATGCTCACATGGAGTCTAGAGCCAGTGTTTCCCCACACTTAGCCGAGTCGCATGACCGGTTCTAGCTTCAATGGGGAAAGTTTCCTGTCTAGGAGTTCTGGCGCTCTGCCCGGCCCCGGAGAAGGGCATCTCCTTGCGCTTCCTCTCTGGTGTCCTTCGAACTCAGCCTAACTTTGTGCAGCAGTATTTCCAGTCTAGCTGTTCGAGTCGGAGCCCCTGGGGGACGCAGCGGCGCGTTGAGAAGGCGCGGCGCCTTCGAGCCCCTCCCCAGAGCAGGCGCTGCTCGCAGTGACAAGGGGTCCTAGAGGCGCCCGCTGAGAGCCGCTGGCAACTCCCGGGGGTGCCCTGCCCGGCCCGAAGTCACCTCGGGTCTCTTTCGGGTCCATCTGCTCTGTCGCCAGAGGCACCGTGCCACCCGCTGCGCTTTCCTCTCCCCGCACCCCGCCCCCCGCCCCCCGCATCCCCAGTCCGGTGACTTGGCAGCAGGTGGCAGGGGCGGCGCCCACGCGGGCGAGGGGCTGGGGTCCCCGCACTCGAGCCGCCCGTGCAGCCCGCCCGCTTCCAGCCGCCGGCGCGAAGCTGCCCGCGCCTCGGCCTCCCCCGCCACCCCGCGCGCCCCCGCCGCCAAGGGCCGCGCAGCGCCCCCGGCGCCCCCCGCCGGCCTCCGCCCGCACCTGCAGCCCGCTCCGCGCGCCCTGCCCGCAGCCGCCGCCGAACCTCTCGCTCCCAGCGCCACGGACGCCCCCGGGCCGAGCGGCGGTGCGCTCCCGTGCAGACCCGTGGACAGACGCCCCTGGCCGGTGGACTCTCGAGTCTCGCTTCTGCACCCTGCGTCCCCAGACATGAATGTGAGGAGGGTGGAAAGCATTTCGGCTCAGCTGGAGGAGGCCAGCTCCACAGGCGGTAGGATGCAATAAGCTTGCGAGCGGGCGCCCGCTTCCGCCCTCCTTCCCTCGCGAGCCAAGACGGCTGCCCCTTCCCTTCCTCGGCTGGGGACGCTTGTTGCCTTCGCTGCATGAGACACAGTCACCTGGCGGGACTGGGAAGGGGAGGTGGGAGCGGCAGGAATGGGGTGCAAAGGAGAGGGGGGTGCATGCAAGATCCAGGTCGGGGAAGAAAAGATGTTTGAAGTGTGTTTGAAACTCGCCGGTGGCAGGGTCCCCTGCGATCCTGTGCGTACTTTTGCCTTCTCTGAAAATTTCCGAGGTTGTTTATGCATCTGCCAGATGACTCCAGACCGCACGCTTCCTTCCCCTAACACCTGGGGATTAATGAGCTGAAATAGTATTGATCCTCGCCTTCCACTTTTCCTTCATGCCCCCACACGTTTCTTCATTACAACTGTATTTTTGTCCCCTGGTAATATACTGGCGGCATCTTGCCCATGTCAGATTCTAAAGCAGAAGCGTATGGCTTGTTTTATGGCTAGCTTCAGTTTAGTGTGTTCAGAGAAAATAGTCCTCAGTGACACTTGCAAATAATTTATATACAGTACAGCCTTGGAAAGGTATCGGGCACTGTGTTAGGAGCTTGGCTTTCAGAGAAACGTGCGTTCTGCGAAAGCAGGGAGAAATGTTTTGCTGTTTGGTGGGATCCATAGAGAAATAGGGGACGATGCCCTTCCACAAAGCGTCTTGGGTTGCATCGATTTGTTATTAGGTGGTTTTGATGTGTACAGAGTATTTTACAGGAGCCGGAAAGAGAATGGAAGTGATTTTGGGGCACATGAGAGTGATAAAGGGCTGGACCTCTCCCTGATTACATAAGCTAAGGGGTCACATATGGCTATAGCATAGTTTGGGTTTAGAGGGTGAAAAACTTGGACTCAAGGGCTGTAAACTTGCAAGCAAAGAGGTGTTTCCACTTGCTGACTTCTTTAGTACTCAGGGAAATGGAGTCACCTCAACAACTTGAGTCAATCATTCGAATTTATGGCCATGAGAAATGGAAATGGACACCCTCCCTTTCTTTTCCTCACTCCAATAGTTAAGGTCATCGTAACCGGGAGGACACTAGTCTCACTTGAATATGAAATTTTAAAGAGAACAGTCTTAATCCTTTTGGACTGGAAAAAGTAATATGAACATCACCTGTAAAGCCCCACATTTGACTTGTAACTGTGTTTAGTTCTGTTTTCACTTATGCCTGGAGATGCCCACTCATTACGAGCCAAGCATAAGTAGATTATCTCTTGTGAGAAATGCTTACAATCTTTAAGAGATCAAATGTTTCCTGAGTGGCGTGTTTAATGTAGAGGGCTGAGTAGTTTTTGGGTGTTGAGTTGAGTTTGTAGGGTCTCTGTCTTTGCAGTTCTTTAGAATAAACAGGGTAGAGGGCTAGCGCTGTCCTATTAGAGACACATTCACACACGGCAGCCCAGGGAACTCAAGGCTGGAGCAGATGGCAGGAATGTCGTCTCAGGATCTGGATGGCTTGCATTGCTTGGCTCCTCAGTGACCACAGCTCTTTGACTGTGCCTGTTCTTCCATCAACCGAATGGGGATTGAATCAGCATGTCTAGACTATGCACAGGGTCATGGGTGGCCATAATCACTATAAATGGGAAATGAAGATGAAGTCACACCTGGGGAGTACTATACATTTAATAAAGCAAACCTTTTACTGCTATCTCCAGAATCAGCATGTGTTCACTGTTTATTTAGAGAACAGAAATATGTTGATTTATACCTTGGCTAAGGTGAGACCAAAGTGATGAGTTTTCTGGCTGAGAATTGATTTGACACCTGTTTCTTGAATTGTATTCACAAATTTTTAGTTAGTTGTCATATGATGAGAAGAATAAAGAAAAAATAGTTTGGATTATCTTTTTTATTCTTGTTGATATTGCTTCAAAGCTAATATTAGAGAACGATCCCCAAATATGTAATACTATTTTCACCAAACATATGCATAAGTACTTTGCTTACTTGTAATCAGATATAGGGTGGTCTTTACTAATCCTGGGATGAGAAGGGATGATTTTTAAAGGCTTAAACTCTGTCTTCCATTTTTGTTTTAAAATAATAGTCCCGATCTCTTGTTCTCTTTCCAATAAGTAGGCTATTTATATAACTCCCAAACTATCTTGTACTATGATACAGTTTTTCCTTGAATATATATCTCTGGAATGGAGGTTTATAAGATGATTTAGCTGGAATCTAAGCAAAATTTAACTGGAAGATCTAACTGAGAGAAATGTAGGTGGATGATAGAGAAATCAAGAATTAGAGAAGTGTGAGTCTGTGTGCGTATGTGTATGTATTTTATGACCTGACTTAGAGATAGAACACTGTGAAAAATGGTTTGCTGAAAGGCAAAGGATGAAACTACATGAATGGAAAGTAGAGAGGAAATGTTGGAAATGACAGAACAGAGTCGAGTTGCAATTCTGAAACTTTATAATAATTTAGTTTAAAAAGTTCGTTCCGTACTCTCTTCTCAACAAGTAAACGCATCTAATATGCTAACTGATGAACATCACCTGTAAATCACTGTAATTGACATTGTTAATGCCAGAGAGGACAGAAAATGGGTGAGTTGTGCATAATTACATACAAGTAGAGAAGGTTTCTTACAAATTAGAGTGCTCACTTTTGCCCTGCCAGCTTCCATGTTAAACCCAAAGCCTGACCAAAATACATTTTTCATTTCATTGTCTAATCCCATTATTTTGCACTCCTGCTATAAAATCAGACGTAATCCTGCTAACAGTGGAGAGACTGAGGGAGATGATAATTCAACTATGTTTGAAAGAGAATCAGAAACAAGGTCAGAGGAAAAAAAAACCTACAAAATTATTCATTGGTGTCCTTAATTTGTGCCATCTAACTTAGGAATGGCAGATGTTATGTGATGTAATCTACAACTAAAAACGAGGAAAATGTATGTTTCAATAGTAGAGTAAAAAAATGTCTTCAATTTTGAATTGCCATTTGATGGATGTATCGTGGCTTTGGCTTAAGTTTCATGTGTTTTAAAAATAAGGCAAACTCAAATTAGTAATTCCACAAGGGTAATATTGAAAAATCCATTTATTCTGAATCCATGAAAAGCTTTTCATCATACAATCATTATTTTATTTTCTTTATGTCATATAAATGTAAGGGGTGTACTAAACAAATGATAGGACGAAGTGTTGAAATTCAGCCACCCTCTCTCCCCAGGCCTGAAACTTATGCCCTCTCATAAAATAAAGCTGTGGATGGTTTGGAAATTAATGAGCCATGCAATATAAAATCTGTGTGCAAGATTTCTGGAGAATTGTAGGCCAGATAGTGGTTGATTGTTTTGAAGATATATTTCCGGGCTTAAATTATTAAGCCCTTCTTACTATTTTTTGTCCTTTTATTTATTTTTCGTGTTCTCACTTTTTCCAGAACATGTGAATAATATTGGTTTTCAATAATACATAACAGAATGTGTTTTTTTACTTAATAGCCTCTCTTCTTAGCGACTATTTCAAGTAGATTAACGTGTGAGGCAGGGAGGGGGTTGTGGGGAGATGAGTATTTTGTTTGTTCAAGGATCCTTTGCAAGTCTGAAAAATCTTTCAAAATTATATAACTGCACCCATTATTATAAATTAATTTACCCTTGGGCATTGAAGCACCCATTTGGTTTCCAAAAGTATTCATTTGGTTAAAGGTCCTGAGGGACTTTTCTCAATTCGTGTCGTCCTGAACTCACTGGGATGTTTCATGCTGTTTACCAACATGTGTTGGAAGACTGTGAGCTCTGTGAGAGCAGAAGTATTCTGTCCTGTCCACCACTTTATCCCCAGTATTGAGCATGAAGTCTGACTTGTAATATTTGCTCAACAACAGATATTGAATGAATGAAGCCTTTCCCACTTGCACTGAATTATTCTCCTTTCTCTGATTTCTCTCAGATCTCTCTCTCTCTTTTTTTTTTTTTTTTTTTTTTGAGACGGAGTCTCATTCTGTTGCCCAGGGTGGAGTGCAGTGGCGTGACCTTGGCTCGCTGCAATTTCTACCTCTTGGGTTCAAGCATTTCTCCTGCCTCAGCCTCCCGAGTAGCCAGGATCACGGGTGCGCCCGCCACCATGCCCGACTAATTTTTTTTCTTTTTGTATTTTTAGTAGAGATGGCGTTTCACCACGTTGGTCAGGCTGGTTTTGAACTCCTGACCTCAAGTGATCCTCCTGCCTCGGCCTCCCAAAGTGCTAGGATTACAGGCGTGAGCTACCGCGCCCAGCCAGATCTCCTTGTATGACACTTATTTCCTCTTTTTGCCCATTTTGTGCCGCCTTTCACATGGTTGTCTTTTAATTATCTTCTCCCTCTATACTCTCTTCCTAATCAAAGTGCGGCTTTGATTCTTATTTTGATGGGGAGTTATCTCTTGAGTGTATAGTCTGCTCCATTCCTCTTCTGCTCGTCAGACTCATAAGAAAGTTTTACCAGCACCTTAAAGTCAGTATGTCTAAAAAGACATGCTCTATCTTCTGAAAACAATTATCATGGCAACATTTTTTGAGGCATGTTGTTAAAAAAAAAAAAAGCAAAAGAGTCTCCTTCTCTATGGTATTCTCATCATGATGAATAAGTCACCAAGACTTGTTGGTTCTTTCTGTATTTTATATCTGTCTCTTCCTTCAACTTCCATTTCTACCACCAAGATTATGTTCTCAGCATCCTTTCTAGGCCATGAGGGTTACATCCTATTTGCACTAACTGCTTCTCCCCACTCAAAACCAACTAAATTTACTGAAACCTAACTTGAGTCATAGATTCTCCTGCACAAAATCTTTTAATGCCCCCCTCCATTACTTATAGAATCAAAAATACAAATTCCTTAGCTTGATTTTCAAGGCTCCTACGAAAATCATGACGCAGCTGGGTCTACACCTTGATCTGGCTAAACTGAACTGTTCCCTGGTCTCCACACATATCTCCTTTTTTCTTTCTTTCTTTTCTTTTGAATCAGAGTCTCACTCTGTTGCCCAGGCTGGAGTGCAGTGGTGCCATTATGGGTCACTGCAGCCTCGAACTCCTGGCCTCAAGCAATCCTCCTGCCTCAGCCTCCTGAGTAGCTGGGACCATAACCAGCTATATCTCCTGTTTTACCCACTGCTTAGAATTAACTTCCTGCCCTCACATTGCCCGGTGAAAATCTGTATATCCATCAAGACGCATCTGAAATGTAGTGTCCTTCTCTTGCAGCCTTACTGATTTCTCCCTGACTCCTCCCCAAATAATTATTCTTTGAATTTTCATAAGTTGTTTTTCTTTTATTGTTGATATAGATCTGAATGACAAGGCAGAATTCACTGGACATAATTTGTCTCATTTGCAGATGTTCTGTTGACTTTTTGATGGCAAGTAGTACCATGCAAGAATTACTAATTTTTGTACCTCTAGTAAGCACTTCTACAATGCTTCACAAACTAGTAGACATTTAGACCAGGAATGGTGGCTCACACTTGTAATCTCAGCACTTTGGGAGGCCGAGGCTGGCAGATCGCCTGAGGTCAGGAGTTTGAGACCAGCCTGGCCAACATGATGAAACCCGTTCTCTACTAGAAATACAAAAATTAGCTGGGCATGGTGGCAGACACCTGTAATCCCAGCTACTTGGGAGGCTGAGGCAGGGAGAATCACTTGAACCCAGGAGGCAGAAGTTGCAGTGAGCCTAGATCGCACCATTGCACTCCTGCCTGGGCAACAGAGTGAGACTCTGTCTCAAAAACAAAACATAACAAAACAAAACAAAAAGCTAGTAGATATTTAAACATATTGATTGAATTAAATCACGTTGTCCCATGGTAGACCCACCAAAGACCAAAGTTACAATTCACATTTGATTGCATGTTAAGCCATTGGCTGAAAGTGACTTTTGGCTCCATGTCTTTCCATTCAGTGGACTGAGTTTATGAGCACAGTACATGACATCAAGATAATGCTCCTTTGAACTGTGAATGTTCTTGCATCTATAGCACCATGACTATCAGAGTGCACAGTGTTTCTGAAAAAGAGCTTAACAGATGCCCAGTGTTTTTGTGTATTTAGGGCAGTCATCAGTGTCATCTTTGGGTGTTGTTACTATGACATTCCCTCATTCTTACTCCCTTCCAGATCAATGATCACCTCCAACATCAGTAGTCTGAGGGGCCTCACATCTCCTGGCCCCTAACCCCACAAATGGTCCTTTGTAAATTTCCCCTCAGTGAGTGAATGCCTACACCACCACATCCACCACCATTATTCTCATCAGATGATAGATCCTTGCATTACAGCAGTGGATGTGGAAAGGAATGGGAAAATTTAAAAAGGCATGGAGATGTCATCCAGTGTATATACACCCATTTCCTCAGGTGCATTTCCTTTTATATCAGATTTCACAGTGAAAAATCAGGCTGTATTGAGAGGGAAGTAAGTGGGAAGTGAAAAGTGTGTCAAGGCTGAGACAAGCAGAAGTTCAGCTCCTTTGCTGTCGTTGCTGTGGCTGTATCTCCTCTTCTTGCCCAGTCTTTTCACTACAGGCTGTGCTATATGCGCACACATGCACGTAGCATTAGAAAACCTGAAAAAGGGGTGACTGTCAGTATTTAAACATAAAAGCTCTTCACACACTCTGACAATATAAGGAATAATTTGAACATGGATATAAATATAGAATTTTCCATATTGAGCATTTGGCCTTCATGCTCATGTTAAGGCTGATTTTTCTTCCTAAACGAACACAGCCAGTGTGGTTGAGTGGCTCTCTCATTGGAAATAGGTTGTCAGTTTAAATACCCTTTGGATATGTTATTGACCTTTTAGAAACTTCTCTCCCTCTACCTGTCCCACCCCAATTATTTATTTAGGTAAAAATGAGTCCTCAAAACATTTTACAGCAACAATTTTTAACTTTTTGGTTACCTGAAATTTGTATTGGCTTAGGGAAATGTCCCCTTTTGTATTCAGACAACATCTGCTCATGAAAAGTCTTTAGGGAATTAGATGTTTTTTTTTTTTTAATAGGTCTTTACTTCAAAAAGGTTTGAAGGAAAAATAGACTTCCATCTCCAGATGTCAACATTTCTTAATATTCTGAAGGAGCTTTTGAGTGAAGCAGTTTATTTAAGAAGTGACATTATCATAGCCCAGATCAGAATCAAAATCAGATTGGACTGATAGCAGTATCTACTGCAGTCTAATGACGATTCCCCCACAATCTGTCTTTTTTTGTTGTGCTGTTTGTACATTGTTACATATGATAAGATGTCTGAAAATCTTATTATTTTGTTTTTTACAAGAAAAGACATGACTTCGAAATGTCTTCATGAGTTTCATGATAATATTGGGTATATATAGCATATGTAGCTCTTAAACCGATCTACATCTCCAAATAGATATTCTGCCAGGGGTTTTATTTTGGGTTATAACTTTTTATAATTTAATGAATATTCATTATGATAGCATGAGAAACTACTTTAAAAAATGGCCTAGCCCATACCTTTTATCCATGCTTTGCATATGGTAATTCACTCCATGAATAAAAGTGTCTTATAGTTACATCTAAAGGCAAAGATACAGGGTTGTACTCCAACCCATTCTACTGTAGTGGAACTGATCCTCCAGTCTTCTTGTGTCCACAGGGAATTTGAGAAAAAAAACCCAAAATAATATAGAACTAACAAACAGACATTTATAAAACAACTCTGTGAGATATAGTATTAAGAACAAGTTAAATTTGGAGAGAAGTTTAATTTAGAGAAATTTTAATTTAATTTAGAAAGGCGAGAATATATGAAGTAGCCATTGAGTTTAATGTTGCTGTTTCTTTCTTTTTTCCTGTGTACAATGGTGGTAATGATATCTACTTGTAGCTTATAAAGATCCTGTAATGATGAAATGAGATCAATTCAGCAAATATTTACAAAGAAACTACTTAGTATTGGGACGACTGAGACATAGAGTCTACTTCTAAAGAGCTTACTGTTTATCCAAGATTTAGTAACTGAATATGCATGAGGCATCGATAGTCAAGTTGAGGAGAAAATAAATGCCTAAACATGTTTATTTTAAAATATTCATTCTCATAACAGAGTTAAGGATGAAGTGAGATGGATATTTAAAAGCAAAATTACTTCCAGTTGGTATAAGTGCTGTTCCTGTCCAAGTGGAAGCACACAGTGATATTGAACTTGACCTTTTCCTCTTTGGGGACCTATAGAATAAAGCTATGAGAAGAAGTGGGCTTGAAGTTCTGTGTTTGTTCTATTTTCCATTTCTTCCTGCCCTCTACCAATTTTTCTAATTGTAATATGGGTTTATCTTTCAGTCACCTAAAGACATTACATTATCTAAGCTATTTTAAAGATTTTAAAAACCTTCTTTGATACTGGAAGTCTGTAAAGAAATGCACCTTTTTCATAAAACATATGATTTGGAAGCTTGGAGAGTTCAAGTGAGCTATAACTTCTGTTTAAAGATAATCCTAAAGGAATTGAAAATGCTCAGGTCTCTTATTGGGAATTTACATGATGTTCTGGTGTAGGCAGAGGCATTTCAAATTGGTGTAGGAATTTTCAAATTAAATAGGATGTTTCTCTAATTTTTAAACTTAATTTTGGGAATCACTTATTTTAGGGATATTATTATACATCATCTAATATTTCAAGCACTTGTGAAAGTCACATTCTGCTCAACTTTTCTCACATCCTTTCCAAGAATTTTAAATCACTTTTTCCATATCATCTACTTTCATAAACTCCCTTTAATTTGAAGATGAGTCTTTTCTACTTTGATGCACAGTATTATTGCAGTGGTTATCTGTTCCCTGTCCGCTCATGGTCCAGTTTCATCAGGATTTTCTGCTGAAGTCATGATATCTGAGAGAGTTGGCACATACTCTGAAACGCAGGTGCACTGTGTTAATTTAAAAGTTGTGGGGAGGAAAACCTTGGGGACAAGTATAAAACAATGAGAGTGCAGAACCAGGCATTGAGAAACATGGAAAAAGGAAGCCAGAACCTGTAAAATACAATATCCAGGGACATGGAGTGAGGGGATTCTCCTACTGTGGATTTATAGAATAAATCTCATCTTTTAAAATGGAGATGTTGTAAGATAGTTTTTAAGAAAGGGCACACATCTAAACTGGGAAGCTGGAAGGTAATAAATACTAACACTTCTGATGTAATTTAAGTACAGGAGTCTCCGCTACACCCTGTAAGTCCTCTAGTTAAAGTTATGGATGTAACCTCCAAATGAAAATTAGTCATTAAAAAGTACTTTGAAAATTGTTGTTCACCTCTCAGAATAAACAGTGAGAATGAAAAGTCCACCACCACTACAATGGGAAGATTAAACTGTAAAAGTGTAAAACTAACTTGTTAGAAGAATTGCAATTTAAGACATAGCTTTATTTATCCTTGGATCCCTGAGCATGAGATTGTGGCCTTCCATAACTACTGTTACAGCAAAATTTTAGATCTCAATGACAGTTATAATTTCAGCCTTAATGTAATTTGTGTTGTGTAGTTTTAGAAATATTTTTGAGAATGTTATTAAACAATCATTCATTTAAAATGCATTTATCAATCACCTCCTATATGAGAGACACAGTACTAGTAAAAGTTTCAGAATATAAAAAGATATGTTAATTGTTTAGGGTATAGGAATTAAACATTTAAATCATATCTTCCTTCTCTACCCCAGAATTCTACTTGACCCAAATTGTGTATTAATTACACAGCGTATGTTAGTTTATTTCATCTTCAAAGCCACGTGCTAAATACCTTCCTAGGACCCCATCATATGTTCTTAATGAAGGATATCGGTAGTTGCAGTCCTTGTCTTCTGTGAAATAATAAGCTGAAGGAACACACAGTAAATCTATCATAATCACATGGTTTGTTATTGAGTGATAGTTTTTTAGAATCGTGTATATACAACACAATCGTGTATAATACAGAATCGTGTATAATACAGAATCATGTATAATACAACACAAACCTTACGTAGAAAAAGAGCATTATTCTGTAGATTAAATAATATTACTACTCCTTCATATCAGTGGGGGCTTCCCCAAATGTGAGCCAATTGATTCTTTCACAAAACATATACTGAACATCATTTCCCAAGTATTCTTCTAAGTACTAGAATACAGAGTTGAAAAATATCCCATGGAAAAGAAGCCCTGAATCTAAAGAGATAGAAATGAGAGATGAAAATTAGAACTTCAAAAGCCCTGTAATAACACCAAGCACAGACTGCTTTGGAAACAGGTATAAGTCATACTACGCAAGTGGGACAGTCATAGAAAGCTACTTAGACTAGATAGGACTGGGGAATGAGAATGAATTTTTCAGGGACAGATGGCAGGTGAATTTTGAATGTTTCAGGCAGGGAGAGCTGTGGTCCTGAGGCTGGACCAAGAGAACATGGTACTACAATCAGGGAACAGTAAGAATTTTGTATGGTTTTGTGGGAATGTGTGGGGAAGAAGAAAACTATGAGATGGGAAGCTGGACAGTAGTCACGGTCAAAATGTGATGCAGTATGAAAACTACTGATAGATTTCAATCAAGAGCACAGCATGACCACATTTGCACACTGGGAATATAACTGGTGATGTAGTCAATGGACAAAAATGGAGTAAAACAGCAGGCAGAGACTTGTGTGGCATAGCTGCAGGTGAGACATAATGAAGGACAGAGCAAGGCATTGGTCATGCAGTGGAAGGCAGAGAGTACACATCAGACAAATAGAGGACAAGAGCAACTCTCGGTTTCTGGCCAGGGGAACTGTTGGGTGGCATACATTTACCAAGATGGGAAATACAGAGATGGAGGTTCGGTTGAAAAAAACCTTAATGGTCAGTTTTGGAGAACAATGAAATTTAAGGGCTTCTTGGATATCAAAGTGGAGGAGATGCCCAATAGGTATTGGGCCATATGGGTTGGAACATGATACTGAGATTCAATTTTGTGGATAGAAGACCATCAAATTTCACAAAAAGTGACAGAATGAAGGGAATTAATTTTGCATAGCTGTGTAGGAAGTACCATTAGTTGGGATATCATGAGGAGGCGGTCCCATTAGTCTAGGCAAGAGAAAACAAACGTTTGAACAAGGGTAAAGGCAGTGGGAATGGAAAGGTGAGATGACTGTTGTGGGGGAGAAAGATGGCAAGGTTGGTGACTGTGATACTTTGGTGCTGCAGTGAGAGACGAGGAATATAGGCAGAGGAACAGGTTTTGGAGGGAAGATAATGTGTTCATTTTTAGAAATATTGATTTTGAGATGCTGGGAAAACATCCAGGTCAAACTGTCCCAAAGGCAGATGGAAATGTAGAGTTCAAATTTAATCCATTTCAGAGAAGCACACATTTATTACACGTCCAGCATTGTGATGAGTATTAGGAATAGAGAGATGAATGAGCACAGTCTTGCTCCCAAGAAGCTGGCTATCAAATTAAACTGGGACCCCAGTTTGGGAATTAGTTGCAGAAAGATAATGGTAACTGAAGTCATGAACTGGATAAGGAATAGAGTCTAGAGTCAGAACTGTAAAGAATAAGGGTGGGAGATAGAGGTGAAACCAGGGAAACGTGTTATACCTGGAGAAGAAATTGTAGAGGTAAGTGACCTCCAATGAATGGAGGTCAGTGACTGGCATGTAGAAGGCCCATATTTGTTAACTAACAGGGAAAAAAGAGAGTTTTAAAAATCCAGAGCTGGCTAGTAGAATGCACTGCTGCAGAACATTAATGGAAGGTGAGGATTGGTGGCTAAGGATAAGACTTTGGAGTCAGAATTAGGATTCACATACTGTGCCTGCTATCACGTGACCTTGAGAAGCCACATGGCCTCTCTGTAGTTTAGTTTCTTAATGTGTGCCTGGACCATTCTTGCCCAGTAATTCTGTTGCTTTTCTTCCTCACTTCATTTGGGTCTCTGTTGATATGGTACTTCTCTGATGACTTCATCTAATATAACAACCCATCCTGTGCCTCTTGTATTAGTCTGTTCTCACGCTGCTAATAAAGACATGTCTGAGACTGGGTAATTTGTAAAGGAAAGAGGTTTAATTGACTCACGTTCTACATGGCTGGGCAGACCTTACCGTCATGGTAGAAGACAAGGAAGAGCAAAACCACATCTTACATGGCAGCAGGCAAAGAGAACGAGAGCCAAGCAAAAGCGGAAGCCCCTTATAAAACCATCAGATCTTGTGAGACTTATTCACCATCACGAGAACAGTATGGGGGGACCGCCCCATGATTCAATTATCTCTCACTGAGTTCCGTGTGGGAATTATGGGAGCTACAATTCAAGATGAGGTTTGGGTGGGGACACAGCCAAACCATATCATCTCTCAATCCCTGTCATCTCTCAATCTCTTTACCCTGCTTTACTTTCCTTCATAGTTTTTATATACTTCGTAAAAGAAAAAAAATATAGACATATGATATATGCTATACTATTATTTGATAATGCTGTTTTATATATACTATGTGTGTGTAGCTATACATGTGTGCATATATATATATATAATCTTCATTTCTTTTGGGTATATTTGTTTATTTTCTACTATCTTTCTATGAAAATGTACTCAAATCTATGTTAAGTTGCGAATCATTGAAGAGAACCTATATCACCAGGTTGCACTGAGGATTAACTGAATTAATGCATATGAAGTGCTTAGCACAGTGCCTGACAAATAGATAAGGCCCTATAAATGTGAGTTGTGGTCATTTTTATAATTATTTGGCCTGAGAAAAATGTTCTTTAATCATGAGGATGAGAAGTCAGGAGAGAGGAAAGATTGGGAATATGTGGGGGTCGTGGAGGGAGGGAGTTCTGAGGAAGTGACATTTGCTCTCTGGAAGGGATAAATCTGGTCCTCTAGTGTAGAAGGGAACAGGAGGTCACTCTGGGGTGACTTGTTGGGGAAGATTCTGTGGAAGAGCTGCACTCTGAATAGCCAGTGGAGTTCAGAGGGATTGAGAAGAAGCATTTAGTGGGGAGGCATGAATAAATGTGTAGGGACAGCAGTTTGGATGGCATAGGTGGTGACCTGAGAAGTGATGAGGCTGTGACATGAGATTGGAGAGTCTAAGAAACGTGGATTTTATGTAGTGGGTGGGCATTTAAGGTTTCTGAGGACAATAATGGCATACTCAAAGTGATGCTTTAGGAAGAGTCCTCTTGTCTGATGTAAATGAAAGATTAAAGAAGGGAGAGTTTCCAGGTGAAAAGGTCATTGAGAAGTCATCAAAGTTGTCGAGGCATTAAGTAGGAAGGTATAGTTAGAGAAGGGTGTTGGTGGCAGGTTCTTGGGGCATTGTGGTTGGTCTTTGTAACTGATTGAATGTGTGGGTGGAGTTAGGTGGGAGATCAAGGAGGAGCAGGAGTCAAGGACATGCACCTAGGCAGGCTCTATACTCCAGCTGGGGTAACTGATGAAGGCCTTTGCTTATGGTGATGGGAGGATATTATTCAGATGACAGAGGACAGAAGAAAGAAATTGTGTGTGTGTTTGTACATGTGCATGCACATAGGGTCAAAAGCATTGAGTTCAATATTATATTTGGGGTGCTAGAGGAATACCCTGGTAAGAGGGACACTCAAGCAGTTTTAAATATCCTTTTTATTGATAAGTAAATTGAGGCTCAAAGGGGTTAAGCAACTTGCCCAAAGTCACACATCCAGTGATTGAGAGAGTGGGTGTATTTATTAACCAAGGCATCGTGGCTCCACAGCCTATACTCTGAACTCTTATTTCTTGACTGTCCTGCCTGGACAGGGAAGGACAGGGGAAGAGTGGAGGGTGGCACGTGGTACTCTGAGCTGAGCTAGAATCATTCTGGGAGGACTGGGCTTGGCTTAGTTGAATTAGTGCTTGTTGTCCAGTTTGGTGGTGCATGCAGTTAAAGAGCAAATGAACTGGAAAATCTCCCTGTGAGTTTCTATATTATATACAGTATAGAGATCTTATATAGTTTGGATATTTTCTCCCCTTCAAATCTTATTTTTAATTGTGACCTCCAGTGTTGAAGGTGGAGCCTGGTGGGAAGTGATTACATGGGAAGAGGAAACCTTAGTACCTAGGTTTGTGGGTTGGGAAAAAGAGCCATTAAATGCTTGAGGGGTTTGGATGGCAATGAAAGTAACCTGCAGGGCCTCCCTGAGCTTGAGTTGAAGGAATTGATGAAAATGACCACTGTGGACAAACTAGTGCCTGATAAGAGTCTGGGGCAGCCTAGTCGTTGGAAGTGCAGTACATAGGCAAGCTTCTGAAGGATGTATCTTATCCTGGGCAAAGAGATTTTTATCTGGAGCATTGCATTTGCATAGCTGCTCATACTCTCTTCCCTCCACTGCTTGATCATGCACCTGCATTTCCAACCCCCTCCAAGGACAGTGGGCACAGGGAATCTTGCTAAGACTAACCAACTCAGAATACATAACATTACTGCAAGCAATGAACTTCAGCTATCCTCTGTCCTGCCAGAATAAGTCATGAATCCTTTCAATATTATGCCTTAATGAAAGCAGTTTTAATTAATTGTTGGGTATCTGCCAACCCAGAGTGAAGACACCATAGCACTTTCAAGACCCATTGAGGCACTCAAATATTTGTTTACCAGTGGAATATGAAATGCCTTTAAAGGTACTGATAAAACAGCCGTCAAATATTATTTTAACTATTAGGTAAGTCTCATATTTCTGCCATCATCCTATTAAATTAGCAAGTACTTAGGCAGCTCAGAGGCAAACTATTTTTCTCTCTGGGTGTCAGGACCCATTTCATTCAACTTCACTCCAGTGAACACATTTATTTATCACTTCTTATACATCAAACATTGTGCTGTGTGCTTTGGGGTTACAGATACCTTCCCTGTCCTCACAGATGGCTAGCAAGGAAGAAAGACCTTGAAAAATACATTCTGAGTATGCTGAGTTTTTCAGAAAAGCAAGCACAGGAGGCTATAGGAACATATGGGAAAAAGACTTAATATGTTTTATAAGTCAGAAAATAATGATTAAAGGAATTAGAAATTGGGTCAACATTTGAATTACACTTAGAGATAGACAAGAACAAGGTTAGAGAACATACGTGAAATGAGGAGGTCCTTTCCATCCCCCCATTCCACCCCTGCAAAAAGACAGCAAGTGACAAAAGATGAGGTCCAGATGGCTAAGAGTCTGAGTTTTATTAAATATTTGGACTTTATTTTAAGAGCAATGAGAAGTGATCACAGGTTTTAAGCAGGGGAACAAGATAACCAAATAGTCACATCACATTATCTGATCTTGGTCCCTGCACCCAGCAAAAAACAGAAGATGATATTTCTATAATCGGCAAACTGTAGATCATGTATTTGTACTGCTTGCCCTTGTGATATCTGCAATAATTTTTTCATTTTCTCTATTTTGGTGTTCTGTTTTTTTCTTTTTTTTTCGTTTACCTTTTCTTTTCTGCTTTGCTTTACCTCTGAAATCTGACTGTGGTCTGTTACTTAGAACTCACGATTAGTCATCTGGTGTCTAGGTCAGCAGTCTCCAAAATGTTTTGATCATGGACCCCTATCTGTAAAATATCTAGGGCATGTTCTTCATTTTTATAGATTTTTTCATAGATTATACATGTATACATTTAGAAGTATGTATGCTAATTATTAATAGAGCTTGTCTCCTTTTTTTCTTAGATAATAGTAGATACAATGGCAGTAGTAATATTTTATTGCTGATTCCAGGTGTACACACCCAGTGATGATCACACCAGACTTAGGATTTCACTGGTCTGGTTCACCTCATCCTTGTATCTGACCTTTAAATTAAGGCATGCTCAGTTGACTGGCCTGAAAGTTTTGATTTCTGTCAGAACACCAGTAAAATGATACTGGTAACCTCTTGTACAGGCATTTCTCTTTATGCTTTACTATTATAAAGAGAAAAGTCTGATATAGAAGACTTTAAAGCCTAAAACAAACCAGTGAGCGGCAAAGAACTATCAGCAATGTGCAATTGTATCAGCAAGTAACTTCCCTGTATATTTATCTGTTTGCTAACACAAATAGCAAGTATCACATAGGTAATGATACCTTGCAATCTCTTATTAACTATTCATCCTTCCTCAAGGCTTCAGGCCAGTTGCTGTTGTTCCTGTTCCAGCTGAGAACTTTTCTTCATGGATCAGACACTGCATTGTCCTTTATTGTTAGCGGCAAATTCTTTCTGTTTTCCGAGTTTCTCACTGTTTCACTCACAACACATGTATCAGTTACAGAGAAGCCCACATTTCTCTGTCTGCAAAATACTCAAAGATTACATTAGATACTCATGGTACTAGTGCCTATTTAAAAAAGGCATATGGTATAGGTTACCACACTAAAATGTGGACATTTTCTGACTCAACACACAGAGCTTGTCTGTGTTTTTTTCTGTTTCTTGAATCCATGCAGTGTGGGTCTGATGTCTGCTGACTTGTGGAGATACTGAGTCAATATTGGCCTACCCAACTACAATGTGTAATTGTATACTGTCTCCTGGAAGGGGTCCTACAGGCATCTAAAGAAAAGCAGAGGATGTTGTGAAATCGGAACACTTTTACACTGTTGGTGGGACTGTAAACTAGTTCAACCATTAAGGAAGTCAGTGTGGCGATTCCTCAGGGATCTAGAACTAGAAATACCATTTGACCCAGCAATCCCATTACTGGGAATATACCCAAAGGATTATAAATCATGCTGCTATAAAGACACATGCACACGTATGTTTATTGCGGCACTATTCATGATAGCAAAGACTTGGAACCAACCCAAATGCCCAACAATGATAGACTGAATTAGGAAAATGTGTCACATATACACCATGGAATACTATGCAGCCATAGAAAATCATGAGTTCATGTCCTTTGTAGGGACATGGATGAAGCTGGAAACCATCATTCTCAGCAAACTATCCCAAGGACAAAAAACCAAACACTGCATGTTCTCACTCATAGGTGGGAATTGAACAATGAGAACACACGGACACGGGAAGGGGAACATCACACACCAGGGCCTGTTGTGGGGTGGGGGGAGGGGGGAGGGATAGCATTAGGAGATATACCTAATGTTAAATGACGAGTTAATGGATGCAGCACACCAACATGGCACATGTATACATATGTAACAAACCTGCACGTTGTACATATGTACCCTAAAACTTAAAGTATAATTAAAAAAAAAAAAAGAAAAGGATAGTTTTCATAAAAAAAAAGCTGAGCTTCAATCATTTAAAGCTCCTATTGTAGGTGCATATTTCTGTCACTGGTGCAAAGAAGTAAAAGATGGGCTGTAGTTAGAGATGTTGTTCTATAATGACATGCAAAAGCTACCACAGTAAGATTAGTTAACACTCTGATTTTGTAATGGCCTTACTGATGATTTAAACATCTCCAAATCATGACTGAGGTTTACTAATCATAATTTGGTTCTCAGCAATTGAGAGTCCATGAGTTTAGAGTTTGTCTGTTTTGTTCAGTATATGGCATAAGCCTAGAACAGGGGCTGCTGATGGTTGGCTCTCAAATACTCATTGAATTAATAAACCATCACAAAAGACTAGCACCTGCTTGCAATTCACTGGGAGAGAGGGACATGTGGACAAGTAGCTCTTAGAGCAACATGATGTAAGTGCTAAAATAGAGCCAGCTACAAAGTTTCATGGAAGCAAAGGTGCAGGAATAACTACCTACTTAGAGAAGCTAAGGAAACGTTGCAGAAGGAAATGACATCCCAATGGGATCTTAAAAAACTGTGTTGAGATTTATCAAGTGGAGGAGAGAGAGGGATTTAGAGGTAGGATCAGCCTGTGCAAAGGCTCAGATTTGTGTGAAAAATCGAGCCATAGTCAGGGAATGGTGAGAGGTCCATGTGGCTTGAATACTGGCAGTGTAGAAAAATGTATCCAAAAGTAAGACTGGAAAAGTAGATGGTAGTAGACTATTTCAGAGCCTTGCTTTTATGACTGAGGAGTTTAAACTAAAATCTGCAGGCTCTTGAATGGTGTTAAGCAAGGTAAAGTCAATTGCTTCTGTTTAGCATGAAATTATGAGGCAGTTCCATAGAAGTCATGGGAACTAGTTAGAAAAATGGTACGAACAATGTAGACCAGAAGACCTGAATTAAAGCAGTGTGGAAGGTAGAGAAGAGGTGTTGCATTCAAGAGATACAGTAGCAGGTATAATCAAGAAGACAATCTGTATCAGAATAAGTGGAAGAAAAGTAGGAGTAGAGAAGTTTTCCCCATGTCTAGCTTTAATCTTCAGCGGAATCCTTGAGGATATGGCTGCTTTAGTACATATTGAGGTTGGGATACTTACAAAGAATGTTAGATAGCCAGCTCACAGTTGAAGGTGTGTGTCTTGATCCCAGAAGGGGCTAGAAATACACATTTAGGAGCCAGTGGATTGCAGATACAGCCATGCAAACAGAAGAGGTCACTTAGGAGGAGAATAGAGCTTAGAATGTACTACTAGAGAAACAGACTAGAATTAAGTGACTGCAACAGGAGAAGGAATCAGAGATGGAACATGTAGGGAGGTAAAAGGAATGACAGCCAAGCGTAGTACTGTGGACACCAAGGCAAGGGAAGTTTTCCAATATTTGGCCAATTATCTTAAGTGCTTTGCATGGTTAAGTAAAATGAGAATTGAAAGGATTTGGCAGTTAGGAGTGGAAGCAATTTAAGTGGGGCAGAAGCCAGATTGCAGTGGGCTTGGATATGAGTAAGGAGATTAAGGAGATGTGGGAGAGCAGGTGTAGACAATTCTTTTAAGAAGTTTAGCTGAGAAAGAAAAGGAATAGACTGAGCAGTTCTTGGGAGTAACTACTGGCGGGTTCATTTTGTTTAGCAGGAAAAGTTTGGGCATGTTTATAGGCATTGGCCTCATTAGAACAGTGGTTGAGTAGTGGAGAACGAGGGCGTAAAAGCACAATAGAAATAACTATTCTTCTTTTAGTGCACTATTGTACCTTGTATATGCCATATAGACACATGGTGCAATTGGCTATTTCAATTTTAACTACTTATAAAAATACCGAAGAATGTAGACAGTAACAAATACCTGGGGATTCCTGCCCCAAATTGCTAGTTAACAATTATTGAAAATATTTGCTTCCAGCCTTTTTTTCCATAAAATAAATAAAATGTTAGCAATAAAGTTGACATATTTATTATCACCTACAACATTGCCTTTTTAATCGCTTCTCCTCTGCAGTTACAACCACTACCATGAATTTGGTGTTTATCTTTCCCATTAATTTTAATATCCTTTATCTGGACATGTCAGTATGCATGAGCAGTGTTTAATATGTTTTATGTGTATGTTTTTAAACTTACACAAACGGTGTATTTTAAGACTTTTTCACTTGGCATTATGTTTTTGAGATCTAGCTGCATTCATGGATATAGTTTACTCCTCCTAAGTGCTGAATACTATTTGTGCAATACTTTATTGCTGTATATGTCTCTCTAAGAGGGTGAGTTGTTCTGGGGCAGAGATGGGATGTTGTTTGTGTTTACACCCTCAGTTTGTAGATATACAAACTGAGTTATATCTCAATTAGGTTGTTGTTAGGTTGATCTCGGGAAGGAATATGGGGTATTGAGTCTCTTCTTGGGGACATTAGGGAAGAAATTAGGTTTGGGGAGGACCTGTGCGACAGATTTGCATTCTGTGAAATAGGAGGAAGCATCATTTTCAGAGAAGGGGGATTAGGATTTGAGAAGTGTGTCATGGATTTATAATCCTTTACTTAATCAGGGGGAGATTATCCCAAATAGATACTATTTCTGCAAGAGTCAGACATACACTGTAGGCGCTCTTCATTTGGGCTTTATGAATGATTAGAACTAGAAAACACCAACTAGCTTCTAAAATATTAGTTTGTTTACCACAAACTCTTCTAATTTATATGTTCTTTTAGCATTAGGTGAAAAGGTGATTTACTCTTTGATTACAGGGTATTTTGTGATTTAAATCTGTCTTCAGGTTTCTGGAAAGCATTCATCCAGTTGTCACTTGTGCTCTTATTAAAGATATGCTGGGTGTGATGAATTGGGCTGTTTTATGTATTTTAAATCTATTTTGTATGTTAATAACCCACCATGGCTTACATGCAAGACCATTTTTAAGTTTCACAGTCTGTGTGTGAGTATTGTGAAGTCATCTAGCAGTGTCCAGAGCTCCAGAGGGTGACTCAGGGAATTAGGTCTTGCTAGCCCAAGCTGACTCTTTAATTCATCACTGATCCAAACCAGGGGTTTATTCTCTAGATCCAAAGGGAAAAGAAGACTTCAGTATGGTGTATGTGTGTGTGTGTGTATATATATATATATATATATATATATATATATATATATATATATAGTCTAATCTGGACTAGGCACTTTTCCAGTTACTGAGTGGGTGAGAAGAGAAAGGATCCAAAAATGAAGATCGTATTTTTGCTATGATTATTATACTTATAACCTATGTAGACAGACTGCTTGGAGAGGGCTTAACATTTATTTTGCTCTTGTAGGTGTCAGGCCCTGTTTTAGAGTGTACATGTATAAATTGTTTAGATCCTTATATCTACATCGTGTGGGTGAGTATTGTCATCATTCCACAAATACAGGGACTGAGGCTCATGCAGCAATTGTCAGAGCATGTGGATAATGGATTTAATGTCCATCTGACTCCAAAGCCTTTGTTCTTTCTACTCTTTGTCAGATTCTCCCAAATTTGTGTAGAAGACTGATACATCTCCCACATTCATTAGAAACAAGGTAATGCGACTTGAATATTACACATGAAAATAAAAAAGTAAACCGAATACTTGTTACTCATTCTCTAGCCACAGCATTATAAATACACTATGTTGAAATTTGTTGGGATGCCCCAGCTTTAAGGTGGGTTATGGCCATTCATGAGGCCAAGACATGGATACAGGTCTCCAGGAGCTCTCACTTTTGCGCTCTTTCTAATTTCTAGGCCTCCTCTGCTGTGTCTTGAGGGTTCCATTGAGTCCCTGGTATTTGAAAGTTACTGAGTATTGCTTTTCTTCCCAGAGAGTGTTAGGAGATGAGGTGGAGTGGGCCCCTAGCAGATCTGTTGCTTTGGTGTGATAGGCAGACTGAAGGGCCTCCGAAGATGTCCATATTCCTTATTCCTGGAACTTGTGAATATGTCACCTCAAATGGCTAAAGGGACCCTGCAGATATAATCAAGTTAAGGACCTTGATATGGGGCAATTATCCAGGGTGATCAGGTGTCAGTGGGCCCAGTCTGATCACATGGGTCCTTATGGGTAAAAATCCTTTCCTACTGTGGTCAGAGAGAGATGTCACTAAAGAAGAATGCTTAATGAGATTCAAAGTTTTTGGCTTTGAAGATAGAAGGGGAACACAGGCCCAGGAATGTAGGTGGCCTTAAAAGCTGGAAAAGACAAATGAGTTCTTTCCTAGAGCCTCCAGAAAGGAACCCAGCACCAGTACTTCAAATACTTTAGTCTTAGTTCAGTGTCAGACTTCTGACCTACCAAACTGTAAGATAATAAATTTGTTTGTTTTCAGCCAGGTTTGTGGTAATTCTTTGCAGCAACAATAGAGAATGAATATACATGGCCACAGGGTTATCTGTTTCACTAGTATTTTACAATAATATAAACAACATACTGAGAGAAAGGATATACATCTTAATAATGGATATGCTTTTCTTAAAGATAAATGTTTTTATGAGGCTTCTCAGTATAGGTTCTTAGAGGTAGTCTAAGATGTAGTAGTTCGAAGAGCACAGCTTTGGAGTTAAAGAGAGGTGGGATCAACCCTGGCCTTGAAGCTCGACTTATAGGAAGACAGATTGCTTGATTTGTTCTTCCTGAGTCTCATTTTCTCGTTGGTAAATCGATGGTTTTGGAGAAATTTAGGACTGGCAACTGTAAAGTGCCTATCCTGGAGACTGGCACACAAGGCCCACTTAACAAATGGTCATGGTGATTATGAGGGTTCTTTAAAGTGTTGGATTCTTCCCAATGATTCAAATAGTGAAAACACCTGCTTATCAGCTTTATACTAGACTCTTGAGCAAAGTTATAGCTTTTCTGCTCTGAAAACTGAACTCTCTTCTTCTAAGTAATGCAGTTGAATTTGTAGTAATGGGAGATAGGCTTGTTGTGGTCTCACTTAAGCTTTGGAGCCTTTTGTAATTTGAATCTCAGATTCATCACTTATTTTGTGACTTAATTGTCTCTGCCTGTAAAGAGGCTTCATAATAACAATACTGACCTTCTAGAAGTATTGTAAAAGTTAGCATTATTTGAGATAATGCATAGAAAGCTTTTAGCACAGCAATTGCTGATTAAGTATTGGCTGTATATAGCTCAGTGAATCTTATGGCTATCTTTAGTCAATTAAAAATAACAGCTAAATTGTATAAATCTTTTCCAAGTTACCAACTCTTTAGCTGAATATATATCATTTTGTTCTTTCAGTATACTAGAAGTGGGTGATGATAATGCCCTTTCTGAAGATTAAGACATTGAGGATCTGTGAGATAAGTGATTTGTCCAAGGTCACAGTAAGCAAAAATGGGGCTCTAACCTAGGTCTTCCAGCTCCAGTGTCCCATTATCATTTATTAATTCAACAAATTTCTTGAGTATGAATTATATGCCAGACACTGGAATTTGCTGGGATCACCAGTCTCTCTTATCGTGGGGTCTTGATATATAGTGGACTGCTAGATATTAAATTATTTTTATGAGTATTACCAAAGAAAGTTCATGATTGTCGTTAAAGACTGCATCAGAGGAATCTAAACTTTCCTAGAGACCTTCATGAAGAAGTAACATTTAATCGGAAGAAGTAAGAGTTAGGCAGACAATAGAGGGTGGGGGGAAAAGGAATTTCATGAAGTGGGAATCTCCTGAGTGCAGCCCTGGAGGATGAAGAAGAAATGACATCTGTTTATAGCAGCACTATTCACAATAGCAAAGACTTGGAACCAACCTAAATGTCCAACAACGATAGACTGGATTAAGAAAATGTGGCACATATACACCATGGAATACTATGCAGCCATAAAAACTGATGAGTTCATGTCCTTTGTAGGGACATGGATGAAGCTGGAAACCATCATTCTCAGCAAACTATCCCAAGGACAAAAAACCAAACACCGCATGTTCTCACTCATAGGTGGGAATTGAACAATGAGAACACATGGACACAGGAAGGGGAACATCACACACCAGGGCCTGTTGTGGGGTGGGGGGGAAGGGGGAGGGATAACATTAGGAGATATACCTAATGTAAATGACGAGTTAATGGGTGCAGCACACTAACATGGCACATGTATACATATGTAACAAACCTGCATGTTGTACACATGTACCCTAAAACTTAAAGTATAATGATAATAAAATAAAAAAAAGAAAAAAAGGAAATGACATCTTCTAAGAGTTGAAAGAAATCAAGTATGACTGGAGTAGAGTGAGTAAGGAGGAGAGAGAGGAGAGGTGATGCCAGAGAGATTAGGAAAATGCATGCTAGAGATCACTGACCACTATCTTAAGGACTCAGGACATTCGCTTAAGAGCAGCAGAAGGTACCAATGGAGTAGCATGATCAAACTCAACTTAAACAATTGGGGGCCAGGGAGGAGTGGTAGATTATAGAAGAGTGACAGAGGAGGATAGAGGAGAGGGAGGAGAGGGGTATAGGAAAGGGACCCTAGGGCAGCAGCCTGAATAACTCTTTCCACTGTGAGTGTTGAGAAAATTATTTGAAATTAACAGTTTATCTACTCCAAATCTATGCTTGTGGAGTCAGCACTGACCCTTATAAAATTGATGGAGACAACAGCCAGTAAAGTTGCTCTTGCAGATAAGAGAAAAAGCTTTTTGTTTGTTGTTAATCCAGAAGCCTAATCCAAAGACCATGTGGCTGAATTATATAGAAATATATTGTCCAGGCGCGGTGGCTCACACCTGTAATCCCAGCACTTTGGAAGGCCGAGACGGACAGATCATGAGGTCAGCAGATTGAGACCATCTTGGCTAACACAGTGAAACCCCGTCTCTACTAAAAATACAAAAAAATTAGCCAGGTGTGGTGGTGGGCGCCTGTAGTCCCAGCTACTTGGGAGGCTGAGGCAGAAGAATGACATGAACCCGGGAGGCAGAGCTTGCGGTGAGCCGAGATCACACCACTGCACTCCAGCCTGGGCGACAGAGCGAGATTCCGTCTCAAAAAAAAAAAAAAAAAAAGAAAAGAAAAGAAATATATTCATTAATAGAAATTGTCCTCCTTATGTACAAAAACCATTTGTGGTTATATTACTATTCAGTTAAAGGAGTTTATTTTTCTTTCTTCAACAAGAAACATTAATTTATCTCAGAGAGTATTTGTATCTACTAATTTTCTGGATATGTGATTATTGACACCTATAATTTTTGGTCTAAGTGTAAAAGGATTTGCATTGTAGAAGTAGAAACCCAATCACTGGTTTAACCTATACTCCTGACCTATACCTGACTCCCTTCTGTGGCACCATGACAAAACATGTTTATGCAGGTAAAATGCTGGGATTTGGGAACTGGTCACTTCCTCTGGTGACACCACTGTTTTTTATGGGTATGGATAGACAAGAACTAGAAGACAGAGCCACCATATTAAAAAATCAAATAATCTAGTTAGGAGATTGTTAAAACTCAGATACATGAACATTTAAACAATTCCAGGAGGTTTGTAAAAAGCTGCAAATAGCCAGCAGAGGCAGTGAATGCTGTGTGTAGTCAGAGAAGGATGAGCCCACGGTGGGCTAGAGTGGCTGGAGGGGAAGACTTCATGGAGGAGATGAGCCCCTTGAACTTGAAGAACTTGTAGCATTTGAATATTAGAAGCAAGAAGGAAAAGTATTTTATTTTATTTATTTATTTAGGGACAGTGTCTCACTCTGTCACCTAGGCGGGAGTGCAATGGCATGATCTTGGCTCACTTCAATCTCTACCTCCTGGATTCAAGCAATTCTCCTGCCTCAGCCTCCAAAGTAGCTGGGATAACAGGCATGTACCACCACTCCAGCTAATTTTTGTATTTTTAATAGAGACAGGGTTTTACCATGTTGGCCAGGCTGGTCTCGAACTCCTGACCTCAGATGATCCATCTGCCTTGGCCTCCCAAAGTGCTGGGCTTACAGGTATGAGCCACCATACTTGGCATAAGAATAAAAGGTATTTTAAATGGGTAGTTGGGTTGAGAATATGGGATTGAGTAAGGCACATTTGGAGGCCAGTGGGCAGGCCAGTCTGTTGGTAGAAGCTTAGTCCTATATTCTTTGTATCAGAGATCAGAGTGTAATGGGAAGCCATGGGACATGGGCAGTGGGTGATGATAGAGGGTGCAGTGGAAGCTGGCAGAGAATAGGGTGGCAGCTGTGAGAAGGAGGATAAATTGAGAGAGCATCTATTTTATGGCAGTTCTATGTAATCTGTCACCTTGCATTATGATAATATAGAATTGTGTGTAATTGAATCACATAAGATACTTGGAAGCAGTGTCCTTGAATTCAGTAAAACTTGACTTTCAGGTTATAATAACATTGTGACTTACAAAGAAAAATCTCTCCTTCTGTAATTGTGATTTTGGAGGGCATCATTGTGTGGGATTGAGAAATGAAACAAACACAGTCTTTTCTCCTTGTAGCTTATAGAGCTCAACCTCTGACTCATTTATATGTAGCAAATGTCATCCTTCTTCTGTATTCATTACTGATTTTTGTTTCACTCCACTTCTGGACCCCTTTGCACAAGGCCACATTAGTAGGTATCTTAGTAGTTTGATTGATCTCAGTTTATATTGTACTTACTCATTTTCATGCCATTCTGTACCACTAGATAATGAATCTGCTGTCTCATTTTTCTTTGTATAGCAAAATGTTTGGCACAGTAAATATTTCTTGATTGAATGAATAAAGAATTGGCTCCAAAATGTCTTTTCTGATTAATCTTAAAACCATGAAGCATATAAAAGAAAATACTTTTCCTAAGGTAGAGGAGCTAAGGGAATTTTAGGAAGGGGTTCCCTAATGCGTAAGAACCCAGTAAACTTATTTGCAATTCACCAGATACTTACTGGGCATGTGTAATGTGTCTAGGAAACAGGCACACAGCAATGACAAAGTCAGGCAAAGTCCCTGCTCTCAAAGAGTGTAGGTTATTTTGGAGGAAGACAGTGCTTGCTGGGAAGGAAGGAAGGAAAGCAGCATCGTGGGCCAAGAGCAGTAGGGTGGCTTGTTGAGGTTTATTGGTCAGAGAGGGCTTCTTTGAAGAGCTGACTTTGAGCAGAGGCCTAGATTATAAGTAAAATTCATCTATGTGACTATCTGGAGGAAAAGTTTTCCAGAGAGAAGACACTGCTCATGCAAAGACTCCAAAGCAGAATAAACTGGGATTATATGAGGATGAGACAAGAGGCCAGAGAAGTTATCACATAGGGAGTGAGGCAGAGAGATGTGAGATGAGTCAGTGAGGTAGGTGGAAGCCGGATCACCCAGGGAGAACCTTGGAGGCTGCATTTGGATTTGAATCTAAATGTGTTAGGACACTATGAGGAGGGTTTTATGCAGAGAAGTGATGGGATATAATTTACATTTTTAAAAAGACCACTCTGGCTGATTTATGGGAAATGGATATTGAGATGGGGAGAAAAGAAGCAGGAGGATGAGTTAGGAGATTATGGTGGTATCCCAGGCAGGAGGTGTTGGTGACTACATTAGATTGGAATGTCAATGGAATTAGATAGATTCAAGATGTATTGTGCAGGTAGAGTAAGCAGACTTGTGAACTGAGAGGAAGGAAGGATGACTTCCAGGCATTTGGCTTGAGCTGCTGCATGGGTGGTGGCCTTGTTTACTGACATGGGGAAAACTGAGGAAAGAAGAATGGAAAGGGGCTGAAAAACCAATTCGGTTTTGGCTATGTCAGAGTTAAGGTATCTCTAGATATCTGAGTAGAAATGTCAACTAGGGAATTGGATATATTAGATAATATATTTTAGAGTAGAGATTGGGATTGAAGATACTAATGTTTGAGCCTTGTAAGGTATATTTTCTTTAAAATTGGGACAGAACATGATTACCCATGGGAAGATCATGCATAGAGGAGAGAAGAAGGTGAGGCATATGTCTTGGGACTTCTTAACATTTAGAGATAGAGCAAGGAAGGACACAGCAAAAGCACCAAGAGTAAATGTCATAGATGGAGAAGAAAAATCAAAGGAGTGTGATGTCATGGAAACCAAGAAGGAAGGCGTGACAGCTGAGTCAAATGCTACTGAGAATCTTAATTAGTTAGGGAAGAAACAAACTGTTAAATAAAAATGAATAGATATAGTATTAAGCAGAGTAAAAGAAGTAAAATTGAAAAAAATGTCAGAGAAGCTAAACAAGGAAAACTCAAGCACTTAAAGGAAAATATCTTGTAAAGCTGGCCTTAAAAGTAAAAGTCCAATGATTAGAGAGACAGCACTTACCAGGATGCATTCTAAAAGTCTGTAAAACTCTGTAGGATGAGAAAAGATTAACACGAGGTAGAACTAGACAGCTTCTAGGAAGCTGCTTTTAAGCAAACAAAGAAAATGTACAGTGCACTTCTTAACAGGTTTTCAATTTTAAGTGTCCATTAGTATCTGACTATATCTGCAGCCTGCTGGTAACAGTTCAGTAAATACAGTTGTCCCTTGGTATCCATAGGGGATTGGTTATAGGATCTCCATTGGATACCAAAATCCATGGATGCTCAAGTCCCTGATATAAAATGGTATAGTATTTTGGCATATAACATATGTACATTCTCCCATGTACTTTATTGTTTTAATTATAATTATTTTTATTTCAATAGGTTGGGGTACAGGTGATTTTTGGTTACATGGATAAGTTCTATAGTGGTGAATTCTGAGACTTCAGTGTGCTCTTCACCAGAGAAGTGTACACTGTACTCACTATGAAGCCTTTTATTCCTCACGCACCTCCCAAACAACACCCCAAAGTCTCCAAAATCCATTATATCACTCTGTATACTTGAATTCATCTCTGGAATACTCATAATCTCTAATACAGGGCAAATTCTGTGTAAACAGTTGTAATTCTATATTGTTTAGGAAATGATGACACATAAAAGTCTGTACATATTTAGTACAGACAATTTTTAAAACTATATTTTCAATCCTTGGTTGGTTCCAAGGATGTGGAGCCTACAGATACAAAAAGTCAACTGTACTCAGTTGTATTTAGTAAAGTGTTTTGTCTATTTTGGTATGATTTGACCCTTTGCATATTTATTAACAGTTCCACATACTACACAAATTCAGCATCAGTTTAAAGAAAAGATAATACTTTGTGAAAATAACAGTTTCAAGAACGGTATAGACAGTAGTATTTAAATAAGTCAGGATTCAGAAAGACTTGATCATCATCTTTGCTCCCTGTTCTTCAAATATGTGTCCTTCTTCCATATGCTGCATACAGCTTATGAATTGGTTTTTTAATTAGACCTTTTTTTAACTATAACATAAATCTCCGCTATGACATCAATTATAAGGTTGATTTACTTAACAAGAAATCTGATCCAGATTCTCTCACTTTTCTGCAATCTGCAGCATGTGAGTTTTTTATCCTTGCATTGATTGCTTGTTTCATAATCACAAAATGACTTCCACATTTTTCTAAGTATAGAAAATAAAGGGAAATATTCCCTTTATCAGAGTATAGAGCTTTTCCACCCCCGATATTCTCACCCTTAGGTCTCCTTTGGCTACCTGAAGCTGCAAGGTGAGTAGGAAAGTGAGTATTTGGCAAAGGGCTATGGGAACCCCATGATTTATCTAGATAGACTCATCATAATTTATCCCAGGAGCTGGGCATATTGCCACCTTAAACATAATCGTATTTCTGTTATCAAGGAGGAAAGGAGAAATGGCCGTTGGGTAGGCTACTAATGCTGAATGGTATGGTTCATCCATTGGGCTGTCTCACATCCTTATCAAAGCTTCTTCCCAAATATATATTTAACATTACCAAAGCTACTTAGAATGTGCTTACCCTGTCCTTGAGGGTGACCATCCCAAGTTTCATCCAGTTTATCTATCTTCGAATCCAAGATCTCTGGGTGATTTATGGTCATCTCAATAGTAACTGGATATGGATTTTCATAGCTGTTCAATGTAGTTAAAACTTAATTGGCCCCCAATATTCTGAATATGCAATTGTAAATTGCAATTAGATTCCCATTTGGAAAAAGACAGGAAGGGAACACGCTATAGTCTACAATCTGCAGCACACACATCTTGCTGGACAGCGGCAGAACTGTTAAGACAAAACTCTCTACCGTGACAGTGGATTAAATTCTGTCGTCAGTTATGGGGCAGCCTAGGTTGTCTGCTTTCTGGAAGAATCTCTTTTGTTCATCATCCCCTTTGGCCTCTTGTTCTGTCTTATAAGATGTTCTTTGTTTATATTTCTCCATGGTCCCAACTGGGGTCAATTATAGGTAAGGATATACTTCACAGGTCTACCCAGATATAACAGCACAGGTCCCCAGAAATGGAGTTCCAAGATCTCAGGATTGACTTAAGGAAGAGTGGCTAGTTTTTGGGTTTCCTTGGCAAAACGTTTTCCTCACATACTTAATAGGCTTCCAGTCTGTTTTTTCGCCCATGAACATTTCATGCCCTGATCACCATAGTTAGTGATCTGACCGGACACTGTCTTAAAACCAAAGGTTTCTTATTTTTTTTAGCTGAATGGTCTCTCCCTATGAAAATTAGAAATTTGTTTCAAATGAAACGCACCACTGTTATTTCTGCATTTGCTGGCAGGCATCTTACTCTGGTTAGTATTCTTCTACCTTGGTGGGCATAAGGTCTCTAAGTTAAGGTGAATTAGGTGACAGTTTGACCAACCATGTTACTGTCAGTGGAGGGGGGTGTCACAGTCCTAGCCTGGACCACCTGACTCTCCCCAGTTCTCCAACCCACTAACTCCACTCAGCAAATCCACAGTTTCGTGTCTTTGCCTGTGGAGCTCTTTTTCTAATACGATGTGCATGGAAAGAACTAGTTCTCCAATCTTATCAGTTCTACCTCCTGTTGAGCTCCAGTTTTCCTATATCTCCCGCTTACTGTGGGGTGGTACAAAAATATACTTTTTTCATCCAGCAAGATTCCAAAGTATGAGATGTACAGCATTCAAAGTGCCTGTTTTTATCACAGTTATGTTTCCATTATTTTTAGTTTCACTCTGATGTAGGTTCATTTCTCTTATAGGACATTTCTGAAGGCAGAAAAATATAGCCAATATGTTGATGTTTTCCTAATACTACCACCTTGGTGGGCATAAGGTCTGTAAGTCAAGGTAAAATATGTCACAATTTTACCAAACATGTTGCCACCACCTAATGGGGGTGTCAAAGTCCTAGCTCTTCCCTGTTCTTGAACCCAGTGACACCACTCAGTTAATCCATATTTTAGTGTCCATCTTGTAGCACTCTAAGAGCCAAATTCACTGCAAGGTGGAGTGTCTACTGTATCTATCTAATAACAGAATTTGAGATCATTTCTGAATGAGAGATTTCAGTTGATTACTGAGAGAAACTACCATGAACGTCTTGCTTTTGCCAATCCAGTACTCATTCGTCTTGTAATTGCAACCTTCTTTTATTTTATTTGAAAATCGACCCCTCTTTTATTAGATATACTGTTAATAAAACTGTAACTGAAGCTGCCTTATTCTGTCTGGCAAAAGGTGGAATCTGACCTAAGCTATATCAATCAGATATTGTATCTGTGAAATAGAAATTTTGCATAAAATGACACAACAAGGTCACATATGGATTAGACAGTCCAGGGTTTGAATCCTCAATCTACCCCTTAGTAGCTCTTTGGATTTGGTGAAGTCCTTAACTTCTCTAAGCCTTTTTTGTTTTGTTTTCATTTGAAAAATGGCATTGATAGTGGTTTGGGGCGTATCTGTGTGCCTTTGAATTTAATTAGTAATGCATAAAAATACCTGTACTCTGCCAGGTGTGGTGGTTTATGCCTGTAATCCAAGCACTTTGGGAGGCCAAGGTGGGCAGATCATGAGGTCAGGAGTTTGAGACCAGTCTGGCTAACATAGTCAAACCCAGTGTCTACTAAAAATACAAAAAAATTAGCTGGGTGTGGCGGTGTATGCCTGTAATCCCAGCTATTCAGGAAGCTGAGGCAGGAGAATCGTGTGAACCCGAGAGGTGGAGGTTGCAGTGAGCCTAGACCACACCATTGCACTCCAGCCTGGGCGACAGTGCAAGACTCTGTCTCAAACAAACAAACAAAAAACAAAACCGTACTAAATAAATATTAGTTCTTATCATTAATGGCATGATCACACTAGTCGATTACATAAGGAATGGACCACAGAGGAGCAAACCTGAAGCAAAGAAGCCACAAGGTTGATGAATCTGTTGCATCCATGCTATTGAGAATTCTCAAAGGCCTCAGGTGCTAGAAGAGAGAGGTGCAGGAGGAGAGGATGGAGGAACAATTTAGGATGTAAGAAAGAGAACTTACAGTATTTAGTTGACTCCCTTGACTCAGAGGATGAAACAGAGGGAGAAGCTTTGATATTGCTGATAGGAAGGAGCATCCTAACTCTTGATTGGCCCCAATTCTGCTGGAGACAGAACTCTGGCCAAGGCAAGCTAGGTAACAAATAACGTCATTTGAGTTGTTATTTGAAAATCCTCAAAGCCCAGCTTTTTCCCAGAATAGCATTCACTTTGATTTCCAACACAGTGACCCATGCTAAATACTGAAAGTGGTGGTTCTTTGAAAATAATAGACAAAATATTCCCTATATGACTTTTTCTTTTTATAGATAGAATAGGATGTTGGTAGACGGTACACTGATAATGTGAAATATTGATTGCTTCTGTTGAAACTGTAATGGGATAAGGAAACATGTAATCATGGAGAATTTCTATGATATAATCCCATGCCCTAAATTTTATAGGTACAGGCTTCTGAATAAAGTTTTAAAAGTGAAGAATAGTCTGAGATTGCTTATGACATCAGGACTTTTTCCTTTTCCTCAGACAATTTTCTCAAATATTGATGTCATTGCATAAAAAGTAACTGGAAAAAAAGGCATGATTGTAACTTTGAGGTTTAATTTTAATAACTAGATAAGAAATATAGGAGATTTTTATTGGCTAAATTCTACGTCACACAGGACAATGCTGGAAAGAAGCAGGTATTTTAAAAATTGTACTCCAGTGGCACATATAGTCACGTCTTTACTCTTAAGCCTGTCTGAAAAACACCTAGAGAAATAACATTCTTGATATTATGTTGGTCCAGTGAGGATGAGAATGTATTTTGACCCAAATATATGGATGCAGGCTTCAAGGACACAGCGAATTATACCATCTGAAGCAACTGGAAACGAAAAGCTGTGTGGCTGGGAATCAGCAGTTTGTAACAACAGCTGGTGCTGTGGGCAGCAGTCTAATGGGGAAATGTCTCAGCAGCAAGCCTTGCACACAGACAAAACAAAATCCACACCTGTGGTTGTTTACAAAGGGCAGAAAGGGCCACGGAAGACACATCATTAATATGGTGGACAGCACCATTAGTGATTCTAGCAAAATAAAAAAGAACATGACATACTTTGAAATTCAGAGCCTGACATTAACAAGCTACAGTTTGACAAATCGTAGAAAGAGATGGTCTCTACAATTTTGAATCTCCTGCACATTTCACAATGCCTGCCTGGCACATACTATGTAATAGGTAAATGTTTGTGGAGTTGAAATCAACATATTTATGTCATATGCACAGATGTTTATACCTCTCTCCAAAAAGGGATAGAAAGGTATTTTGTGGCTATAAGGGAAGAATTGATAAAAACATATATGATGATCGTGGAGGTTTGGAGGAGAAAGACCTCCTGGATTTAAAGCCTGGCTCCTTAACTGTATGACCTAGATAAGTTATTTTTCCTCTTGGAACTCAAAATGTTCATAATGATGCTTATCTACTGGAGTTGTTAAAAAGATTGGATGAGTTTTGTAGACAAAGGATCTTGCAAAAGGTCTAGCACATAGAAGAGTCTCAATAAGATTAGGTCCTCTTCTTTATATGCTTCAATTGTGTGTCACTCTTCTTTACCTTTATTAGATTAGTCTAAAGCAGGAGTCAGCAAACCATCCCTCTCTGGCCAATTTCAGCCTATTTTGTGAGTAAAATTTTGTTGTAACACTGGCATGTCCATTTGTTTATGTGTTGTCTGTGGCAGCTTTATGTTTATAACAGCAGAGTTGAGTCGTTACAGCAGTGTCCTTACGGCTTGCAAAGCCTAAAATACTGACTCTCTGTGCCTCTACAGCACCCTGGTCTAAAGTAAACATTTTATTATAAGATTCAACTGCTCTCATTTTTGTCTTTTTCTTCTTTTGATTTTTTTTCAAATGCGTACCTTTCTGTTTTTAATTTGTGTGTTTCCAAAAAAAAGAACCTTTCATACTTGGCAGCTTCACTACTAAGCTTTAAGCCCTGTATGTAATTTGTTACCCAGTTCCTCTGCTCATCCATCCATTCATTCAAAAAATATTTATTGAGGATTTGCAAGGGGTTGGGAACAGAGTGGTGAACCTTGAAGGTGATGCCACTGCTCTTGGGGAGCTCAGCGGTGACTCTCCCCATATATGTAAATAAACATATAAACAGAAGTGTGGATAAACCAACTTCTGAGCAAATTAACATGTATGTGATTTAAAAGTAAGATGATTTGCAAGAGACGAGCAGGTGATGACGTGTAATCAAGATTGGCCTAGGATGATCAGGGAAGCCCTTTTTAGGTGGGTGACATGTGAGCAGAAAGACCTGCCTGAAGAGAAGGGATAAACCAGCAAAGGCCTGGGGGAAGCATTTTAGACAGAGAGACACATGGTGCAGAGACCATGAGCTGAGAAGGAGCCTGGCATGTCCAGGGGCTGACAGAACACTGGTAATGTCACAGGGTGTGGGAGCACTGGCATAGGTGAGGTCAGAGCATATAGAAAGGGCAGGTTGTAAGGGATTTTGCATCTCACAACGTGGTCCACTAGACTATTCTCCCTTCCACCACCCACCCCTATGCACACATCCAACCAGTGTGATAAGTTCTGTCCATTCTACATACTTGATATCTCTCAGATCCCCCTCCTTTCCACTACTTTAACAGGCACCATCATCTTTTGGCTTATGCTCAATGTTTGCCAACTGACTTCCCTGTCTCCCAGTGACTTCCTTCCTAACCATCTTCCATAATGCCAAACGTGATAGTTCTAATTTATTCACCTGCTTGAAGCCCTTTCCATAGCTCTTGGATGAAGGGCCAAATTCTCAGCTTTGCACAGGCCTTTGTTTCATGCGGTGGCCTCTGCTGGCTCTAGTCTTGTCTTCCTTGGCTCTCTGCACTGAAACTTTCATTCAAGCCTTGGGGGTGTGCTTCCTGAAACCTTCCTCTACATCCACTTTCCTACATCCCTCCACCTATCTCCCCATCCTTATATTATTTGGACTATCCCACTTATGCTCAAGTGTTTTCTCTTCTCAGAAGTCTTCATTCCCTCCCCAGGCTGATTTAGACCACTCTGTGATTCTCTGTTACACTCAGAACATAACCCCATCAACACTCCCAAATGCTATAATCTCTTACCCTGCCATATTTTTTTCAATAGTCCTTGTTATCACACAACATATAATGCTTATTTGATTACTTCAGTTGTCTTTTGTTTCTCCAACTAGACTGATGGCTTTCTCATAGCAAGGATTTTGCTTATTCAGTGCTAAATCCTAGTTCAACGCTTGGCACAAGAAATTGCTTGTCTTAATTTGTCTGTGTGGCTATAACAAAATATCTGAAATGCATAATTTATAAAGAACAGAAATTTATTTCTCACAGTTCTGGAGGCTGGGAAGTCCAAGATCAGAGAGGTTGCTTGTGAAGGCCACTCTCTGCTTCCAAGATGGCTCCCCTCACGGTGGGGAGGAATACTGTATCCTCACATGGCAGAAGGCAGAAGGGCAAGAGAGCCAAATATCTTTAAAAAAAAAAAAGGAAAAAGAAAAAAAAAACCAAAATGGAAATCAAGGTCTCACTTTGTCACCAGGCTGGAGTGCAGTTGTAGCATCATAGCTCACTGCAGCCCCCAACTCCTGGACTCGAGAAATCCTCTTGCCTCAGCCTCCCAAGTAGCTGGTCTGCAGTCATGTACCACCATGCCTGGCTACCAAACCCCTTTTTTATAAGAAACATTCAAAGGAAAGCATTCTTATGGCCTAACAACCTTTTAAAGGCCCACTACTTAATACTATTAAAATGCAGGTTGCAACACCTGCATTTTGGAGGGGACACATTCAAAGGGCACCATAGCTCAGTGATTGTTTTTGCTAAATGAGTAGATGGTCTAACTCACCATTATTACCTAGATTACCACAATAGCCCCCACTCCTGTCTTCTTCAGTTTACTCTGTACATGATATTCAGAGGGGAATTTTAAAAATATGTAAATATAGTCCACAACCTAAAAGAATTTCAATGGCTTCTTATTGCAATGAAGGGAATATATATTATGTCTCTCTACATATTATATTATATTATATATATTATATTATATAAAACATATAATGTAATATATGATCTGTCTTCTACCTCTCCATTTCATCTTGCACCACTCTTTGCTTTCTCTGTTAAGCTTTAGTCACACTGGCCTTGCCCTTTCCTATCCTTAAGCTATGCCACCCTTCTTTCAGTCTCAGGACCTTCGCACATGGCCAGCTCATTCTGTGTTTCCAGATCTGCTCCTACCTCACCTTCCTGGGGAAACCTTCATAGACGCCTCACTGTTGAGCCCTACCCCTTCCAGTATATTGTATTTCTTTATCCACATTATTTCTGTCATAGCTCTGACATCGATTTGACTTTTAAAATTGTGCTTACTTCAGTGCTTATTGTTTGTTTCCTACACTAGATTGTAAACTCCATGAACATGTGGACAAAAACCAGAACTGATTTCTTCACCATTGTATACCTGACACTTAATATGGAGACTAATGCATATGAGGTGCTCAAATAGTTGCTGAGTAAATAAATGATGAATTTTTTCACACACTGCTAAAAACATCAGTCAGATTCTCCATTTTCCTGACTAGATAATAAACCCCTTGAACACAGGGAAAATACCATAGTCATCAAACCCCTTGAACACAGGGACAATATCATAATCATCTTTGTATCCCCAATACCCATAACAATATTCAGCACATAATAGGGATTTGATAAGTGTTCATTGCAGTTTAAAAAATGAGAGTTTTGAAAAGCCAGGGATGCTCTCGGTGAGTTATCACAGAAATAATGTTGCAGTTATGGTTATAGCACAAGGCAATTGCCTGATGTAAAAGAGATAAAGAAATGTTACCACCTAATTTTTAGGAAGCCAGGAGATCAGTGAGGGTGAGTTAGTGCTTTGCAAATGTTGTAGAATTAGTGACATGAAAGTATGTATTAGTATCTTCAGATGTAAAGGGAATTTTTATGTGAAAGAGCAAGAACTAAAAAGAGAGATTATATCTTGGCCGAACAGGCAATGATGATGAAGAATCCGTGTCTGTACTGATGAAGACTGGAGGGCTGTGCCTGAATTAGGATCCATGAAATCATTAATGATTGAATTACAAGATGGGACCAAGCACCAAGTACTAAAGGACCCTGCTATTGCTGATGATACTGGGCAGGGGTCTAGCAGGTACATCACCAATACCAGACTCTGTGTGTGTGTGTGTGTGTGTGTGTGTGTGTGTGTGTGTGTGTGTGTGTGTGTGAATGTCAATTCTTTCTGCCTTTCAGAACTTAGGAATATTTTCAGAAATCCCATCTCAAAAAGTCAAGTGCCAAAAAAAAAAAAAAAAAAAAAAAAGTCAAGCGCCTCTCAGGATTGGAGTTGTAAAAAATTCTCACTCTCTTTTTGTCTTCATTTTAAAGCTCAGGTGGTTTCATTGCAGGGACATAGATGTTAGGAAGTACTAGACAGTTAAAATGAGAGAATCTTCTAACCAGTTTTCTTTTTCTTTGTAAATCCATTAAAACATTTTTGTAGAATATGTAAATAGCTGCCACGTTATGCACAGAAAACTTGTATCTTGTCTAATTGACAAGTATAGGAACATTGCAGTAGATGTTAGGGGTTGGCTCTCTTTTTATAAACCTTCCATCTTTCATATCTTAATTAAAAAAGCAGCAACACCTTAGTGGAGACTATTGTTTGAGCTCCTTTTTTGTAAAGAGGACTCTTCGATTTGAAGGTTCTAAAGTTGCCAAAATTGATCTTTTAAAATATTAAATTAGTTCTTTGGTTAGTTGAGGCTGTCAACTCATTGTATGCACTAGAAAAAAAATAAAGAAACTGTAAACAGTCAATAAAAAATAAGGTTGCTTTCCACTTTTATTTGGAATAGCTATTTTAAAAAATGAATAGCAGATTTCAGCTATACTTTAATTAAGGCATCTTATTGACTAAGCTAGGGTAAATCATAGTAAATGAATGGCCTCGGCCCCTTAAAAATACTAATCACTTAACAAATGATCTAAAAAAGCAAACTCAAGTGCAAATCTACATTTAATAATAGTTCGTGTGACTTTTTTAATCTTCTGAGAAAAAGTAAATTAAACACAGAAGCTGAAAAGTAACTGGCCGAATAATCAAATTTCATTTGCCTCTTAACTCAGAGTGAGCTAGATTAGAGAGTAATGAAAAGCCTCCCTTATATAATTTAGTGCCTTATGGCTTTGATTTTTCCCAAATTACAGCTTTATTGAAGAGCAAGCATCTGTAGATGTCATGCTTAATCATGGTTGTTTTTAGAACTAAAGTCTGTAATTTCAGAATGAATTTTGAGGGAATCTCTGGGGCTTCACAAGATCCTCCTAAATGAGGCCTTATATTTAATTCTATGATGAAATCAGGAGACTGGATATGTAGAAGCCTCCAGTCTGCTTGGTTTTGTTTTCTGATGACCTTGAAAAGACCCAGAATTTCATGAGAAATCATGTAAGCTGCTTGGAATAAAATACTTTCATATGTTTTGCTTGTGTATTTTTCTTGAAAAATGTTTTAAATTTTAGTTTGATGATAAATTGATGTAATTTAGACCTTATAGACAACACATTTGCATTGATGCTGATGACTCCAGCTGGCTGTCCTGCTGGCTGGAAGAGAAGATTGGGTACTACCTGACAGCCTCATCTCCTTCTTTTGGGTAGATGTGTCAGTGTTTGAGCCTTTTATCAGAGAGAGACACCGTAGTTCCTCTGAGTTCTCCTTATGAGCTCTGTGCCCTCCCCCTGCACAGGTAACTATGCTTTCAGGGTAGCATCATCTTCATTTGTTTATTCACCTAATGTTTATTAAGTATGTGATATGGTTTGGCTGTGTCCCCGCCCAAATCTCATCATGAATTGTAGCTCCCATAATTACCACATGTTGTGGGAGGGACCTGGTGGGAGATAATTGAATCATGGGGGCAGTTTCCCCCATACTATCCTCGTGGTAGTGAATAAGTCTCATGAGATCTTCTGATGGTTTCATAAGGGGAAACCCCTTTTGCTTGGCTCTCATTCTCTATTTGCCTGTCACCATGTAAGATGTGACTTTTGCCTTCCATGATTGTGAGGCCTTCCCATCCACTTGGAACTGTGAATTCATTAAACCTCTTTTTCTTTATACGTTACCCAGTATCAGGTATGTTTTTATCAGCAGCATGAAAACAAACTAATATAGTATGTGTTCTGAACCAGTTATTGTGATAGGAGTTGAGAATACAAAGAGGTAAGCCTTAATGCAGCTTGCATACATAAAGAAGTTAACACAGGAGTAAACCCAAAGCAAATTAAGAAACGTGTCTAAGCCTAGAAAGAGGACTATGAAATAAACAAGCAGCAGAAAGTAATAACTGGATTTGGAGGTATGGGTAGGTTAAGCTTAAATAGGCTTTTCAGATAGAGTTTCTCTGAGGAGATGATGTGTAAGACAAGGTGAGAAAGATGAGGAGACCCTTAAGTAAAGATGTGGGAGAAGAAAATTCCAGGCAGCGGTAGAAGCCTGGGCTGACTGAAGAATTCAGAGACATTTACTTGGCTGGAGGATGATGAGTGAGAAGCACGGGAATATGAGACTGGAGAGAGGGTAGGGATCATTCAGTCCCTTAGAGGGTTTAGAAAGGACTTTGAAGCTTATCCTAAATTTAATGATAAAGTGTATTATTTCTATAGTGTCCTATTCTCTTTTTCTCTCCCAGTAATAAACTATTGATATGGTTCTTTTTTTCTTTTCATTTCCTTTCAACTAGTGATTACTGAACATTTACTCTGTATTTACACCAAATCCTACCTTCCTGAAGTTTAATTTTCAGGTAATAAGATGGACATTAATCTAATGACACATAAACTAGAGTTCATGTGGACTAAAACTCAAGAAAACGTATCCCATAACACACAAACTCGGAGTTGTAGAACCAGTTATAACATAGTTGACTTTGATGCTTGATCCAGTGTTCATTCTCCATTCTCAATTTCCAGTTCTTAATTTCTTAGGGCAAACCTCATTAAGGAGTTGAAGGGTAGTTCAGTAGTTTTTTCAACTACTTTATGATTGGGGAAGAAAAATATTATAAGACACTGTAGAAATAAAATCATTTCTGATTAAATTGAGAATACGCTCTAAAATCCTTCCTGAACCTTATAAGGAACTGAATGATCCCTAACTTCCTCTCCAATCTCATTATTGTTGGGAACTCTTAGTTCAGTCCATTGTATTCCAGATACCTTTCACTGTGTTTATCTTTCTGCCTTCTGTGACAGTAAAGAGAAACTGAAAAGTAACGGTTTTCCACAAACTTCACTCTAACATGATCCCACATTTTATATGATTGAATGGTGAACCTCATTTATTGCCTAATGATGGGCTTGCCTGTATTACAAGGATAAGTGTGTTGCATAGAAAGCCATCACAGGGGAATTTGATCTTGACGGGGAGCTTGGGGAAGGATTCCTTAAACAGGTGACACTTGAGCCAAGACCTGAAGGAGGGTAGGGATTAGCTAGTCATACAGTGGCAAGAATGTTGCCTCTTGGAGCAATAGGGAATGAAAGAAGGCCAGGATAGCTGGAGCTGAAGGAATGAGGGGAAGTGTGGAATAGTTCCTGCTTTATAGAGGTAGGCAGATACAGCAGAAAACCACCCAAAGGATATATGACTCTTTTGTGCAAGTGTTCATATATTCTGAAGAAAAGAGGCATTAAAGTGATAGAATTGTGAGCTTTGCTTGGAATTCTATTTATTTTTATTATGTTTTATTACAGGCAGAGACTTTTGGAGCAGGAAGGGGCCACAGAGAGAGTAACCTCCCATTTAATGAACAAAAAAGTTTGCACAAGAGTTAAAATGGTTGACCTAAAGTCACACACAGTTAATCCAATGTGTTTTTGCCAATTCTTCAACTGTATACCAGATACAATTTAAACTATGTCTTTAAAAATTCTTTTGTTATTATTTTTGGTATTTTTTTTATCATAAACTTGCTTCCTTATTTCCACTGTGAGTATGAAGTTGGGGAGTTAACATTTATGAAACATTATTATTGTGTACTAAGGCAAGCTTTACTCTAAAGAGCAGATGCTTACTTCATACACATGGAAAAAATATTTAAAAATCTGCTTATGTCAAGGGTTGGTGAGGATTGGGGAAACAGGAACACAGAAACACTACTGATTGCAGTGTAATTTATTGAATTCGTTTCAAAGGCAATTGACATCATAAAGCTGAAGAGACACATTCCCCATAAAGTTCATTTCTAAATAAAAATCCTGGAGTTATTTTTACAATTGTGCATAAGAGACGTATATAAGAAAGTACATAATAGTACTTGTCTTCCTCTGTTTTCTGTTTCTGTAACAGAATACCTGAGGCTGGATAATTTGTAGCAATAAAAAGGTTTATTTTGGCTAGTAGTTCTGGAGGCTAGAAAGTCCAAGAACATGGTGGCAGCTTCTGGTGAAGGCTTTCGTACTGCCTCATAACATGGTGGAAAAGCGGAAGACCAAGCTAGTGTGTGTGAAAGAGACAACGTGTGAGGGGCGGCCTTGCTTTATAGCAACCCACTCTTTTCAGTAACTGAGCTAGTCCTGCAAGAGCGAGAACTCATTCACTTACTGCTCTGAGAATTAACCCAGTCCCTCAAGAGTGGCATTAATTCCTCTTAATGCCCTAATCACCTCTCAACAACCCACCAGCCAACATTGACACTCCAAGAACCCCATTTCCAGCACGTGAATTGTGGGGGACACACTCAAAGTATAGCAGTAGTCTTCATCATAATGAGAATGAGAAATACTTTAGTGTCCATCCATAGGAGAGTAAATAAAGGAATTGTGATATACTAAAACATTGAGAGAAACTAAAGCTTTGTGTATCAAAGTGGATAAATCTTAAAAATATTATAGTGAGCTAGAAAAGCAACTTTTAGAAGGTTACATAAAAATATACCTTTTATGTAAAATGTAACATATTCTAAATGATACTGTTTTGCTTTGGCTGCATACCTTATTGATGTATGTAAAAAGATGTACACAGGCTTGGTAAATATCACATTTAGATGTTATCAGGGCAGGGTATGCAGATAGCTTTTATAGGTATGTAAAGATTTTCTTCCTTATGTTGGGCAGTAGATACATGCATTAATTGGTACAGGTTTTGCCTGTTGCAGAAAACTTTTTCTATAAAAGGCCAGAGTATTAATGTCCTGGGACCACTGTAATAAATTACCCTGAACTTGGTGGCTTCTAACAGACAGAAATTTATTCTCTCACAGTTCTGGAAGCCAAAAGTCCAAAATCAAGGTGCCAGCATGGGCTCTGAAGGGCCAGGATCCTCCCTGGCAGGCTGTGGGGGAGAACACTTCCTTGCCTCTTCCAGAGTCTGGTGGCTGCCAACATGTCTTGACATTCCTTGGCTTGTGGCTACATCACGCCAATCTCTGCTTCTATCTTCACGTTCGCTTTTCCTCCTCTGAGTGTGTCTAATCTCCCTCTACCTGTCTTAGACAAGGACACTTTTGCTGTCATTTGGGGCTTACCCAGATACACCAGAATGATCTCACCTCAGGATCCTTAACTTATTTATTACACCTGCAAAGACTCTTCCCAAATAAGGTAACACTCACAAGTTAGAACATAGCAATGACTTTGGGAGTCATTACCACATTACCACACTCACAAGTTAGAACATAGCAATGACTTTGGGAGTCATTACCACATTACCACAACTAGGTAGTAAATATTTTAGGATTTGTGGGTCATATAGTTTCTGCCACTTAACATTGCCACTGTAGCCTGAAACACTCATAGATGAATGAAACAAATGAATGTACCTGTGTTTCAATAACACTTTATTTGGAAAAGAGAAGAGGGCCTGGATTTGACTGGGAGTGAGTGGCTGCTGAAGTTTGCAGTCCTGTGGTCTATGCAAACAAGTGTTACGTGTGGCAAGTCAGTGGGATCTATTGGGACATTACTGATGGCTCACTACTAATGTCACACTCTAATGCCCATGGGGTGAGTCTGATGCAGTCAACTTACATATAGATGTAAGTTTTGTTTTTATAATACACTTCTAACTTTCAGAGAAAGTCAGAAATCTACTAACTGCATCCTAAATTGTGAACTCATTTATTTGTGACACCTGCACTTTTGAAGCATACACAGAAGATGTGCACACATGCTGGTCACATGGTAGATTTGGAAGAAGGCTTTTTGAAAGAAAGGAGAGCCCGAAAGAAGTGATAGCCTATGAGTGAGAACATCCGGTGTTTGGTTTTTTGTCCTTGTGATAGTTTGCTGAGAATGATGGTTTCCAGTTTCATGCATGTCCCTACAAAGGACATGAACTCATCATTTTTATGGCTGCATAGTATTCCATGGTGTATATGTGCCACACCAACATGGCACATGTATACATATGTAACAAACCTGCACGTTGTGCACATGTACCCTAAAACTTAAAGTATAATACTAATAGAATAAAAAAAAGAAGTGATAGCCATGTGCAAGCTGCATCAGCCCTGCATGAAGCCCAAACTGGCATAACTCAATGCAGAGTTGAGCTATTCCCATTGCTCAGCCTGCTTCCTGAGCAGCATGATGTAACCTTGCTTTAAGAGACACAGACACAGCATGGCACCAACTAGGAAAGACAGAATGGTCCCTAGAAGGAGATCAGGCAGAGCAGGATGCCAGCATCACCTTATACCCAAGGTCCAAATGAATATTTGCCCAAAAGAATTGTATCTAATCATTTTATTTTTGGTGGCTTTGGGGTCATTATGGAAATATCTGGCTCCTCTTTGAGCAGTTTCTTTACTGTCACCAATGCTTATGCATAATATTGAAGAGATAACATAATCAGAAATGCAATCCTTAATTTTATACCTGGGTAAAAATTAATCACTAACATCTATTGAAAATTACTGTGTTCTAAGTACTATGTTAAGTAATTTTCAAGTTACTTTACTTATTCTAATCCAGTAGTTCTCAATGAAGGCTTAGTTTGTTCCCCAGAATAAATTGGGCAATGTCTGGAGTTGTTTATGGTTGTTATGACTTGGGATGGAGCTACTTAGGCCATCTATTGGATGGAGGCTGGTCATGCTGCTAAATATCATAGAATTGTCAAGACAACCCCCTACAACAAAAAACGATTTCGTCCAAAATGTCTATAATTCTGAGGCTGAGAAATTCTGCTCTCACCCAGCGAAATAGGCTGCGTTACTGTTCATCTCACTGGCAAGGAAATAGAAAGTTTATGTCTTCTATCCAAGATAATTCAGGATGACTCCACAGTTTTGACCCTAAACTTCTACAGTAGATTTCTAGAATTTGAAAAGATGTTTGGTGAGACACAGGTTCAATCAGCCAGATTTTGAAAATGTATGCCAACTGACTTTTAAGGAAAGCAAAATGAATATTTATGGAACAGCTAATGTCTGCTAAGTATTATATTAGATCCTGTCACATACACTGTGAGTGGTTCCTGTGGGATATCTTTGTGTCTGTTTTCTAGAGTAGAAAGCTGAGGCCCAGAAGTGGTTAATAACTTACTTATTCAAGCATATAATTATGGTATTAATAAATGGAGGAACAAGAATTTGAATCCAGGTATGTCTGACTCTAGAACCTATTTGATTCTTAGGTCATGAGCCTGCTCTCTTGGTAAGAAGTGAAGCTAGGGAGGGGACTGAAGAATTTTTTTTCCTGTTTGTTTTTAATGCAAAGTCCCTATGGCAGGATTATAACAAAGAATATTCACGATGTTTGAAATTTTGGACTACCCATGGCCTTTTCTGTTTCCAGTCTTAAAAATTGTAATTCCTAAAGGTGAAAGATAACAATGAAGTAAAGCAAAATCAAGTTAATCCGTTATCTACGTTGTTAATTGCTAGGCAAGTCCCATTTCTTTTTAACAAACTGCAGAATATATTTTGAAGATATGAGACGATAAAATTGTTTAATTGTTAAAAATGAAAATAAAATGCCTTTGAAATATATTGTGAAAGAATGAGACTTCTGAAATTTATGATAATGAATAAAACTATTGGGGTGTAGACATTAGGGTGATACGGGATTTATATTACTTGAAGGGGAAACGTTTACATAACTTCCTAATGGTTCTTCCATTTATGATTCAATAGTTCTTTTCCCATTTAAAAAATGAATTGCATATTTCATGATAGCCTATTATCTTTCCTTCTGTTGATTTTGTAAGATTTCTATAATTTACTCTATATTAAAAAAAGAATAATAAATGAGTTTAATAACGTTCTTAAGCCTCTTAGCACTTACTTTTTCTCTTTTCACACCACTATTTGAAACAATCAGTGCCTGAAGTCTTCCTAAATTAATTTAAAATAGCCATTTCTGTTTAAGCTTTGAAAGACCAATTAATATTGAAGTGACTTCATTCAGTCTTTTCTGCACTAATCTTATTGGTAGCAGAATTAGTATAGCAATTAAAGTGGGTTTTCCATATGGTTAATAATATTATATCATCAGATTTTCTTTTTGGCTTGAGATTGACTTGAATTTCAGTTATTTGTTATTTATCATTCCTATTCCTGGTCTATTCAAAGAAAAAAGAGGGCTTCCTTCTGTGACCTGCATTATCCATGTCAAAAAAATATCTCAAATTGAGAGGAAGATGGCTTCAGAAGGAATAAAGAAATAAACTATCATTCTATACTTCTATCAAATTTAAACATACTGTACATGTTGTAGACACAATCAGAGATTAGAGACACTGAATTTCATTTTATTAGCAGTTTGCACCAGTGGCTACATGATAAAGTAGGATGTAAATGACCAGTGATCACCCTGGTTTACTTGGTAACCATGCTCTGTCGTGTTGCTTAGTCATTAGACATTATGGGCAGACTTTCCATTTCATACCCTCTCCCTCCAATTCCTGCTACCTAGGACTTGTGAAGATGCCCAGAAACAGTGACATTTATGACTTCCGTGTGAACTCACCTTTCTGGGTCCCTCTCTTCCGAGAGAAAATACGGTGGCTTCCTATATGTACTGATTGTCACAGCAGTCCCGCTTCTATGAAGTCCCTTCCATCATAATCTTTCCCAAATCCCTCCAAGCCTCAACCATATATTTCTGTCTACTGGTCTCCAGATATCTCTCTACTTGATAACTTAATTCCTACCCACCTTTCCAACTTCATTCTCACACCATTCTCCCGCTTGTTCACTTCATTATAGCCAAATGATCTCTCAGAGCTTCTCATGCTACCAGTCCTGTGTCATAGCCTCTCACTTGCCATTTCCTTGACCTGAAAGTTTTTCCTTTCACTCTATAATATCTAGCACCTTTTTGCCCTGGGATTCAGCTGGAATGTCTCTTTCCCAGAAGGTCTTTCTGTGAACATCTCATCTTACATAAGGGCTCCTTATCTTTCTTTCTCAGACCACCATGTTCTTTTATATTATAACAAATTTCAAAATATGGACTTATTTACTTTGTTTTCTCATTTTATTAGACTTATTAAATTGTAAGAGCCATAAGGACAAAACTTCAAATATTTAATTCACTTCTATATACCCAGTATAACTTTATGTTTATAACTTAAGTATACCAAAAATATTTGTAATATAAATAAATGGATGATGATGTCCTCTGTGTGATGAAGGAAATGCCCTGTATTCATGAGGCCTCAACTCCCAGATCTTATATGACACCACCCAAGCAGGCATCACTTCTGTTCATTCCTTCCCTCTTGGCAGAAATTTCTCAGAGAATTTCCCCATCCCTTCCCCCAGGTTTCTAACAAAGCACATGTTCTTCAAACATTTCAAAAGTTGAAAGTAATATAGCTGATGACTTGGCAATGACTCAGACACAGTTTGTAACATCCTCAAATCCTCTTTGTAATTGTGGTTCTATTAAATTTATAAAGTATCTATTGTTGGTTGTATCTGAGGAATTCCATGACACTTTTTGAAGGTGTGTCTTTGGGCAGATCAGTGGGATCAGGGGAGGGAATAGGAGGGCCTATTCTGAACATGGGAACTTCCCCAGATTTTTCAACCTACATTCATCAATTTGCATTTTTTATATTGTCTCTCTTTGGGACTTTCAAATGACCCCTTGTATGAAAACAAAGTTTGTGGAGGGAGTAATGAATCTAGTTTGCAATATTAAAGAATACGTAGTAATAGATTTCATCATAGCAGTTTTAACTTCTAGTAATTAATGCATTTATTATTATTCTAAAAATAAAAGTAATTTGTTCATTTTTGCAAAATGTGGGCACTGCCAGTATGTAGAAGAGAATAAAAAATCACCCATAATTCCAGCCACCACTTTACCTCTTGAGAGCATGAACTTTGTCTTATTTAACATTCTATCTCTACTACCTCATGGGGTGTGGGCACATGAAGAGCACACAATAGATATTGTTTAATAAATAAACTACACATTGCTTGTGTCAACAACTTGATATATGGCTCTTACTTTATGTATATAAATTTATGTAATTAAAAGTAGTGTTCCCTCAGGTGTAAGCACAAGAGGGTGCGCTGTTTGAAGGGAATTTAATAGCAATAGTAAAACCAACTAATAGTGGGTCTGCTTTTTGTTATCACCATGCTTGGGCAATTCTAAACAATGGCAGTGATAAAATAGTTCTCCTTCAGCCAGACCACTCCCACCCCCTCACTTTGCACTTCACAGGTTAAGTGCACACTATATGTTAAATTTTATCCTCAGCTTTTTAAATAACATTTTATCATAAGCAGTTTCCAGCTGAAAACTTTTACAACTTCTGGTGAAAGCACTTGGCAATATATCTCAATAACTGAAAGTATTCATGATCTTTGAATCTTTCTGCTGGAATTGTACCTTAAAAGTAGCATAAAATGCAAATGAAAATTTATGGAAAATGATATTCATTGAAGAAGTATTTATTATAACAGAAGAGCAGAAGTAGCCTGCATGTTGAACACTGAAGAAATGAGCTATTTATGGTACATTCATAAGATGAACTGTTATAGTCATTGAAGTGACATTTATGCACAGAAAACTCGGTATATTTTGAAGTGGATCTGAATCTGAAGCATGTACTTACTGGTCAGAATTACATGCAATGGAGAACACATCAAATAGAAATATGGCAGGGAAAAAGTAGAAAGGTATAGATTATTGCTAGCATAACAATGTTTACACTATTCCTAGGGACTAGACATGCAATCAGAAATCAAAACTTAAGATGCAAATTTTTACAAATGTAGTATATTCAAAGTATAGTTGTAGAAAAGTTTGAAAAATGACATATTTAGTAAAATGCAGTTAATCCACTAAATATGGAAAGTCCCTGGTTCCCAGTCTTTTGATGGCCTATAGGACACTGCCCAAAAGCTATGGCAGCATCAATGCAGAGGGCCAAATCCATTGCAGCTTACTGGATTGGCACTACTTTCTCATTTTAGGGAGCCAGGCAAGAAGGACGTTTCTCTTGGCTAAAGTAAAGGCAGATAAAGATGAGGATTACTCATTCAGGAAATGAATTGGTCAACCAAATTACTGGACAAGCTCTATTATTTTCAATAGGCTTCTGTCAGTCTTATCAGATAGGACACTCTGGTTTTCTATTTACATGATTGTTTTTTCTGTTAAATTGAAGTGCCTCCAAATTTTCTAATTACTTTTAAGTCAGACTTATTTTAGTAAACCATCTGCAAATTCTCTTAGTGGTTAATTTTGTGAACCCAGATTTACAGAAACAATGAAAACTTTTGATATGTTTTCACATTTGAAATATACGTTGAGATTTTTCTATAATTTAAGAAAAACTATTGCTATTAGAAATGCAATCAAAGAATTGAAACAAAATATCCCATAGGTCTATGTGTCCGCTAGTACCATGCTGTTTTGGTTACTGTATCTCTGTAGTTTAATTTGAAGTCAGAATGTGATTCCTCCAGTTTTTTTTTTTTTAAATTTTCATTTGTATTCAGGATAGCTTTGGCTTTTGTGGTTCCATATTAATTTGGTGAAGAATGTCATTGATGTTTTAATAGAGATTGCATTGAATCTGTAGATTGCTTATGTAGTATAGACATTTTAACAATAGTGATTCTTCCAGTACATGAACATGGGATATCTTTCTATTTTTGTGTGTCCTCTTTAATATATTGCATCAATGCTTTGTAGTTTTCAGTGTAGAATTCCTTCCTTTCTTCAATTAAGTTTGCATCTAAGTACTTTATTTTATTTGTGGCTGTTGCAAATGGGATTACTTTTTTTAATTCCTTTTTCAGTTTGTTCATTGTTGGCATATGGAAATGCTAGTGATTTTTCCGTGTTAATTTTGTATCCTGCAACTTCACTGAATTTTTTTATCAGTTCTAATATTTTTTTTTGATGGAATCTTTAGGTTTTTTCAACTATAAGATCATATTATCTTCAAACAATGGTAATTTGACTTCTTCCTTTCCTATTTTGATGCCCTTTACTTTTTTCTCTTGTCTGATTGCTCTACCTAGGACTTCTAGTACTATGTTGTATAACAGTGGTGAAAATGGGCATCCTTGTCTTGTTCCAGATGTTACAGGAAAAAAAGCTTTCAGTTTTTCTCCATTCAGCATGATACCATCTGGGGATTTGTTCTTTATTTGGCTTTTATGTGTTAAGGTATATTCCTTTTATACCCAGTTTTTTGAGGGTTTTTATCATGAAGGGATGTTGATTGTATCAAATGCCTTTTTTGGGATCTGTCAAAATAATCATTTGGATTTTGCTCTTCATTCTTTTGACATTATGTATCACATTGATTGATTTGTATGGGTTGAACTATCCTTGCATCCCTGGGATAAATCCCACTTAGTCATGATGAAATTTACTTGGTGTTCTATTCTACTGTGACTAAGCTGACACAAATCACAATACAAATTCATTCCCACTCTTTTCTCCCCTTTCCACATGCAGAGGTGCCTCTCCCTGTGGCCACAACCACCATCAGCTCATGGTGGGGTTCTACCAGGCCAGCACCATTCAGGGCACTGGGCTTCCCTCTGGCCCTGTGCAGGTCCAGAAATGCTGTCTAAGAGCCTAGGCCTGTGCTCGGGGACCACAAGAGTGTACTTGTTGCTGTACCTCACTGTGGCTGAGCTGGTACCCAAGCTATAAGACGAAGTCCCCTTTACTTCTCTTTCCTTCCCTCAAACAGAAGAAGTCTCTTTCTTCTCATAGCCATCCAAGCTGGGATTATTCTGGGTCACACCTGAAGTTTGCACAGCTCTAAGTCTCACCCAAGGCCCTCAGCAAGTACTGCCTGGGTATGATTGCTGATTATTCAGGGCCCAAGTGCTTATTAGTCAGCAGGTGATGAATCCTGCCAGGACTGGCTCTTTCCATTCAAGGCAGTGGGTTCCCTTCTGGCCTAGGCTGTGTCTAGAAATGTTATTGGGGAGCTAAGGCTTGAAATGGGAGCCTCAGGACTCTGCCTGGTGCCCTGTCCTGCTGTGGCTGAACTGGCATACAGGTTGCAAGACAAAGCCCTCTTTACTCTCCCCTCACCTCTCAAGCAAAAGGAAGGAGTCTCTGCTGGCACTGCGAGCTGTGCTGCCTGGGGTTGGGGAAGCATGATGATGCAATCATTCCCTTGGCTGCTCTAGCTGGCATCTTGCTAGGTCATGTGCATCCCAAGACCACTGGCTCCAAGCCCAGCACAGCACCAGGACTTGCCCAGGAATTGCAGTTTGGCAATTGGGGCCTATACCGCCTTTCAAGTTGATTGAGGACCCCAGGGCACTTTAGCTCATGGTGGCAAGGCTTGCAGGAACTCAGATTTGAACCAATGGGATGGGCACTTTGCCTCTGGCTAAGGCTTGTCTAGATGCTCCCTCCATCCACACTGGCTGAGTTCTTCCCTGTCCTACTTTCTGAGTTCTGCTTTCCACTCTGACAGGGCAGCACTGCATTTCAATGCAAAGTCCCATAATCACTGCACTTTCCCTCCCCCAAACACACAGATTCTCCCTCTACACCACGTGCCTGCTGACAAGGGATGGTGATGGAGTGGTGTAGGCCATACAAAACCGTCTTCCCTCCTGTATTCAGTGCCTCTTTCCTTAATATGATGTTAAAACCAGGTGCTGCGAATGCCTACCTGATTTTTGGTTCTTATGAAGTTGCTTTTTTTGTGTGAATAGTTGCTCAATTTGGAGTTCCTGTGGGGAAGACAATCACTGGAGGCTTCTAGTTGATCATCTTCCTCTGCTCTCTAAGAGTGTTTCATTTTCATTCCTGGAAGTCTTTTAGATTATTCATTCTAAAGCCCTTTTACAATTATTAGCCCTATTTTTGTTTTTTAAAATTTTCTTGCCCTCCAGACTCTAAATATATCTTTTTCCCCTTCCTATTTCACATTGTGGCATGTTGCCTAGCACTTAGGTATAAAGGAATTAAAATCACACTGAATTATGACTAGGTCAAAGTTTTAAGAACATTGTGTTACGTAAATCTATTTACTCTTCGAGGATTTTTACAGCAAGGGCAAGAAAAAAAATTCTGATACTTGTGCTGGAAGAAATAGAAGTTGAAGATCTCATGGCCAATTAAGTTGGTATGTAAATTAGAACCTTGCTTTTAAAGGTATGCTATTCTTTTACTGTCTTATTAGAACTTCTGAAATACTAAAACGTAGGCAAAAAGGAAAAAAAATTATTCCTATTCTCAAATCTCGATTTCTATAGACAATGCCTTTACTATCTTTTCTTGAGGATTATAAATATCTTTTAAAAAATGAAATGTGGCTAAAGGGCATACTGTTCTCTTATAGTAAAAGTAAAGCATAAATTTTAAAGTCTTATATAAAGCTTTACACAAAAATATCACCAAAGAGAGGCTGAAGAGTTAAATGCAAGAGAGAGGGGCAATATCCAATCTATACACTATAGCCAGGGTATAAACAAATATAAGCATGTTATTTTCATGACTAAAATATTTATTAATTTATTTATTATTTATTTATGTATTTTTTTGAGAGTTTACTCTGTTGCCCAGGCTGGAGTGCAGTGTCACAGTCTTGGCTCGCTGCAGCCTCCATCTCCCGGGTTCAAGCAATTTTCCTGCCTCAGCCTCCTGAGTAGCTAGGATTACAGGTGTGAGCCACCACACCCAGCTAATTTTTGTATTTTTAGTAGAGACAGGTTTTCACTATGTTGGCCAGCCTGATCTCAAACTCCTAACCTCAAATGATCTGCCCGCCTCGGCCTCCCAAAGTGCTGGGATTGCAGGTATGAGCCACCATGTCTGACATGATTAAAATATTTAAATGGCTGTGCATTGTCATATGCATCATGCCCAAAATATTTAACATGATCCTGAGGCCTTTCATGATAGCCTCAACAGACCACACTTACATTTTCCTTTGTCCTTACTCCTCTTCTCTCTCTGACTCCCAACAAGCCAGGTCTTCTCTCATATCCTAGAATACGCCATGATACCTTCTACCCCAGCTTCATTGCAAACACAAGTCCTTTTTCTTGGATATCCCATGGGCTACCAACTATATTTTTACATATACTTTGTCCTTCTGTAGTCTCTAAAACCAGGGCTGATAGTACCTTGTGGAGCTCCTTTAGGTGTGTATAACAATTTTAAGCACATTATTTTATTAATAGGGTTCAATGTCTTTTCTCTATGAAAGTGTACATTCTAAGAGAGTGGTGACTGTATCTGCATAATTTTTATCTGAACTTTAAGTGCCTGGCAAATAGTGAAATTTCATATGTAAGATGGAGAAAATGATGAACTCTGTCGCATAGAGAGGTTGTAAGGAGGAAGTGAGACAATGTATGGAAAGGTCTTAGCATGGATTAGAGCAAACAAACTTACAGTAAAATATCTGAAACCCTGGGTTAGTGATGGAGTTGGCAAAGCCTCATCGGTACAGACCAAACAGCTTTCCACCAACCTTCATTTATTCTTTAGGGATGTCTGGATGGTTCAGGCACCCTAGAATCACCCTAGAACTTAGCATCACTTAGCAACATTAAGGCACCTTGATAGAAAAAGAGAGGTATAAATAAATCAATCTGAGTCTTATTGGATGTTGTTAGGTGGCCACCAATTGGGAGAGTACAGGGGAAGGTTCTTTTCCCATTCCCAATCTGAGGACAGATGCTATGGGCCACTTTCTAATTAGCCCCTTTTTGTTTATGCAAAGTATAGTGTAGTCACTTTCCTGTTGTAGTTCTCGCTGTCCAGACTGTAGACACTTACCTTACTTTTGCAGGCCTAATGAAACCCAAAATATATTAAAATAATTTAATAGTTGAACATTTATGTTCTGCTAGGGCCTATTCTAGGTGCCTTAAATGTGTGGACTTATTTAATTCTTGCGGTGATCCTACTAAATAGGATTTATTATCATTCCTAATACTGACATAGAGAGGTTGCCGTGGTTACACAGCTAATAAGTGGTAGAGCTGATGTTTGAATGTAGATAGTGTAACTCTTAGTACCTCATGCTTTCAACCACGGTATTGTGCTGATGAAATGGTTTTAAAAGCAACTCTGTTGTTCACAGCACCCTTAAATCTATATTTCAACTACCATTTGAGAGAGTTTTATCTTTTGTCCTTATCACATACCTAGAGAAAAAGAAATGTTGAAATCAGTTGTCTGTCTCATTTTGACCAAAAGTAAGCTCATCTTTCTAGACCTTTGCTCAATCAAGATTATCTTATCACCAAAACAAAGAAGAAAATAAAACAAAACAAACAAAAACCCTAGGGCTTATCAAGGTTTAGCAAGACATCTATATCAAAGATGTCCCACAAAATTGTCCAACTGATTCATCTTCCAATTGAGAAATGTAAGGCAGCAGTCCCACTATGGATGGAAAGCCCCCCAACTCACCTGGAAAATGAGGGAACAAAGTCGGGGAAGAAGAGAGAAGAGATAAGAGAACATGGATTAAAGGGACAGAGACAATGAGGAAAGACTGAGTCAGCTCTACAGGAATGATAGTCGATCTTCAGATGGCTTCCAGAAGCAACAGAAAGGAAAGAGATGGAGTACTAAAGTATCAAGACATTTAACTCAGCATCTTCTCTGCACTTAGTAGTAGAAGGATTTTATCCCTACATTGTGTAAAAGATTAAAGTTTAGATTTTCTTTGAAGATGGAAAAAAACCAACTTCTGTTGGCGAGTTCATACCTTAGCAATGTCAAATAACAGAACAGTACCAAACTTTTATTTAAATTATTTATAAGTGATAAAATAACACTAATCAGAATGTAAATTTTTAATGTTTGCTGTTGAATATTCTATAATTCTCTGCATTATGTCTTTGATGACATGATTTGTTGAAAATGGAAAATGACATATTATTTCTGTGTTACTACTAGGTTTCTTTTTTGTAAGCTCTGTGTTTCCTCAGATAGTCACAAATGATGTACCTATTATTTTTGTAGTGCCTTAGTTTTTAGAACAGGTAGGAATTAATGAACCATACCTAATTAACTATAAGCAAGTTTCTAAGAAAAATTTGAGGAGAGATTGCATTAAAAAGTAGCTTTTCGTTGTTTTATTTATTTATTTATTTATTTATTTATTTATTTATTTAAGACTGGGTCTCACTTTGTCACCCAGGCTGGAGCGCAGTAGCTCAATCTCGGCTCACTTCAGCCTCTACCTCCTGGTTCAAGTGATCCTCCTGCCTCAGCTTCCCAAGTGTCTTGGACTACAGGCACGTGCCACCACACACAGCTAATTTTTTTTTGTATTTTTAGTAGAGACAGGGTTTTACCATGTTGCCCAGGCTGGTCTTGAGCTTCTGAGCTCTAGCGATCTGTCTGCCTGGGCCTCCCAAAGGACGAAGATTACATGCTTGAGCCACCCTGCCTGGCCTCATTGTTTTATTTAAAAAAAAATTCAGTATGTGATCTAGGTGACAGATTATTCCATAGCATATATATGATAAAAGTGTAGAATGATACTGGACTAGATTATTTTCAAGGTTATGAATAATGCTAATTAGGATCCTAAAGCAGGAAGTAAGGGAAACATTTAATATGCACACAGCAGCACTGAAAATTCAGTTCAGATGTAATCCACTACAAAACTATATGTTGGCCAATAAATATATCATGCAACTACAGCTTCATGTATTTGAGGAAGAGTTGGTTTTAACTGCATCTCCACAACTGGGCTACATAAAATCTAGTATCTTATTTTTGGCTATAGGAAATGATCTAGTCTCAAAATGACTAATCTGTTAAATTCAACCATTATTCAGTATCTACTGTTGGGGCAACATGTACACAAGTAAATTGCAAATGTTGGATTGCTTTGCTCTGAACTCTTTCTTGTGTGTAATGAATTTGTCTAAGGAGAAGATTAGGGGGAGATGAATGATGCAATTTGAATATCATAGGGATTCAAAGAAAAACTCCAAACCATTATGATTTTATACATTTTACTCATTGATGGGAACTGATATACTTCTTGAGGTCTAGCAATTTTATAAGTCCAAGAAGCCTCATCGTTGGAACAACATACTATTAAAAACATGAGAAGGATGTCAGAAGAAATGTTATAAAAAACTGTTTCGACATCTGGTGTTCATTTCGTAAGTAGAGGGAAAATAAAACCAAAGCATACAATGGATCATGATTTCTGGCATAGATATACAATGGCATGTACTCAGGCTCTGGATATTACTAGGAAGGCATTCTGCCCTTATAATTTATTTGTGAGTTTTACACACACACACACAGACACACACACACAATTTTTGCTTCTGGGTGCCTGGTTTAATATGAAATATCTTTTTGCTCATTAAGGCTCTTGCTTACTCGTCAGATATTTGTTATCTAAATGCATTAGGTTACCTGAAATGTCACTGTGTCTGTAACTTGTGATTGGCAAAATGTAGATGAGTTATTCAGATCTCAGAAACAAAACCGAAATGGGGTATTAACTTTTGAAATAAGAAGATATTTTCTAAATCAATGGCCCAAAGCTGTGGCTATATCGCCTGTGGAACTGCTGAAAATAGAGATGCACTATCTTCTTTCCAGACCTAGGAAATCAAAATCTGTAGGGTAGTGGGAATAACATATCTATTTTGTTGCCCCTGTTAATCTTCTTAGGTGAATCTTAATCACAGCAAGAGTTGTAAACCACTGGTCTAAATAATTAACAGTTGTACAGAACTTTATAATTTACAAAGCATATTACAATTTGTAATCTATTTTAATTGGTTGTGATTGGCATCTATCTTATAGACAACTTAATTAAGACTTATAGAGGTTAAGTGATCACCTAAGATTGTATAACCTGTTGGGACCTAATTTTTTAAGTAGACTTCTGATGCAAAATCAATAGTTTTTTTTTTTTTTTTACTTTTTTGCTTTTGCTTTTTTTTTTTTAAAGTCATAATATACATACAGAAAATGGCCATGTCATTAATGTAGAGCCCCAGGAATTTTCACACACCAAACATACACACTCTAATGAGCACCACAAAAACTTCCCTATTGTTCTACAACAGTCACTAACTGCCCTGCCCTGTGAGGGTAATCGCAATCCCAACTTCTAGCAGCATAGCCTAGATTCACCGTTTTTTTTTTTTTTTTGTATTTGGATAAATCGAGTCACCTAATATGAACTCTTTCGTGTAGACCTTGTTTGTTGATCATGACATCTGACATCTGTCAGATTCATCCATGTTGTTTTATGTAGCAATAGTTAATTTACCCTTGGTTCTTTGCATGAATATACAACAATTATTTTATTTATTCTAGTATTGGTGGAAAATTTGGCAGTTTCAGTTTTTTAGCTATTAACAACAGCATTCTCTCAACAGTCTGGAACATATCTCTTTGGTAGGCATGTACATATTTCTATTAGGGATGTAACTCGGTAAATCCAGAAATTTTCACATTGTAATTTTTAAACTGTAAGTTGACAGAAATCACCCCCAGCCTTTCCCTTCCAAACTTTCCCCTTCTTTATTAATTATAATTCTTACCACAACTCTCAATTAATCAAAACCGTTCTGAAAAAGAGACAGAGGCAAATTAATTTACTCTACATTATACCATGCCTAGTAATTCCTAATTTATTTCTAAGGATAGTGCTTTGATTTAAAGGGACAACTTTCTGATTGTAGAATTTCAGAAACCAGTGAGCCAGGCATAAAAGAATTATTGGTAGAGTTCAGCAAATGGTTTTCTCTTATTTGATACAGATTTTTGCTTTAAATTCCTTTGGACGAAATGTTATGAGAAAAACACAAAATGATTAATGAATTAATTGTTTACTCGTTGAGGTTAACTGATCATTGTTAGACCCTGTGCACTTAGACAGGTCTTCCATTCCCTCCAAGTCCTGGCCTCACTCTACACAATGCACTGGTAAAAATCTGTCACCCTGCTCAGAGAGGGTGTGCCCATATGTACTTCAGATTCATCACCAGTGTCTATCCTTCAGGTGTTTCTTTGTCGCTGACTCCTTTCTTAGGGATCCGAAGAACCCTATGGAACTTTCCTATGGAATTCTCACCCATAGACCCTGGATCCTTAGTTTTAAGGTTCATTGATGTACTAAGCAATACTTAAATATTTCCCAGGTTCTTGATCCAAGGAGCAAGGGGGGAGGTGAGATTCATGAATGGCAAGTTGTATGGCAGATGTACCTGACAGCAGTCACTTAATTTAAGCATACCCTGAATTCTATTCTTAGACCCTATGGGGAGTCTAAGAAATCCAAGAGTGGTCAACCCAGGTATTCATTCCTTATCTATGAGGAACATCTAAGAAATCGAAGAGTGTTCAACCCAGGGATTCATTCCTTATATATGAGGAACATCTGAACCTCCAGCCCATCCCTTGGAACACAGGCCATACAGAGTATCTAGGCTGTTTGTTTTGGGTTAAATGAAGATTGCCAGGTGGAGGTTGCTGGAAGAGAAAGCTAAGTTAAAATGCCGTATAAACTGCATGCTTTTTACAAGTGGGCACCGTTCTCTTGTCTACCCTGCCACTACTGAACTGCCCTGTATGTAAGTCTTCCTAATAAACCCTATGTTTCATTCTCTGGCTCTGGGTTTCTTCTTCAGCTTCTTGGACATTGTACCATCACTAATGAAATCCATTGGGGTCTGGCTGACATAAATGCATGCTTTTCCCAAGAGGAAAGACAGTTCTCTAGGCCTGTTTCCTCAAGTATAAAATTGGAATAATAACATTTCCACTAGATTAAATAATATAATAGACATGATGTGCTTAATACAAGTATGTGGTGCTGAATAAGTGGTATCATTAGATGGATACAAAGTTCAGGGACTGTGTCTTCCTCATCCTTGTAGTAGTATCTGGTATGAAGCCACCTGTACATTTTTAAGGGAATTTGTGATTTATAACATTCTCATGAAAGAGGATATTTTCTGGTCCCTTTCCCCATCTGGATGAATACCAAATTACTAATAAAATATAAAATTGGTCTTTAGGCGCTTCAAATCTGTTATTTCTATGAAGAACATTCCCAGATGACATCACACTTAAGGGATTCAAGGAGAGTCAGACTGTATTTACACAAGAGTTAGAGCATATTCCAGAAGTACAGAAAGAATTATGCTGGGGATGTGGTCATTAAGGAATATAAATTATTTAAATTCAGCTTTTCCAAATTCTTAAGTCTGCCTCTGGTCAAGCATGTTAATAAAACCAGGTGAAACATTTTAATTGCTTTTCACCTTCTCATCTAGGCTTCAGTGTTAACTATCATTTGCGTCTGAATGATGTGAATTATAACATATGGTGCATTAAGACAGGTCTTCATTTAGGGGGTGATCATCAGTAGACATTCACTGTGTTTCTACTCTAGTGGATAGTAGTACTACCACAATGCCTCTATCAATATGACCAGCAATCCCATCAGAATTCCATCGCCAATACCACCACCAATTCCATTGTGGATACCAACAACAAATTCATCGTCAATGCCACCAGCAATTCTAAAACCAATATTCAAACTAACACTAAGGGTGAGCAATATACTAGACTCTGGGAGCCCACATAAATCAAACGTGGAAACACGGTCTATGGCATTACTGAGTACATAGTTGAGTGGAGGAAATACATCATGAAGCCAGCATTATTCAGTCTTGCCTGGCCTGCGTGGTCCCTTCTTGGGCCACTCTGCTACTCTGTCCCTCACAGGTTTTTCTCTAGCCACATTAGCTTATTGTTAGTTCTAGGTTTTTTCCTACTTGAAAACCTTTACATGTTCTGAACCATCTGCCTGGGGTAGTTGTTTCTAGTATTCACAAATTGAAACCCTTTTCGTACTTAAGCTATCAGCTCAAATGTCACTCCCCAAGAGAAACCTCTGGCCTCCCTTTTGTATTAGGATCATAGGGATGATAGCTCTTGCCTTGCATGGTTGATCTACATTTGTGGTAAATGAGTATTGAGTACCTAATGCAATGCCTTCAGGTAGCTATTAATAGTACAGGTTTAATATCCCTTATCCAAAATGTTTGAGATCAGAAGTGTTTCAGAATTTAGATTTTTTTTTTCCAGATTTTGAGATGCTTGCATATACATAATTAATGAGATATCTTGGGGATGGGACCCAAATCTTAACATGAGATTTATTTATGATTTATATACACATTATATACATAGCCCAAGGATAATTTTATACAATATTTTAAATAATTTTTGTATATAAAACAAAGTTTGCATGCATTGACCCATGGAAAAGCAAAAGTGTCACTATCTCAGCCACCTGTGTGGATAACCTGTGGTTGTTTGGCGTCACTGTCACTCCTGACTCTAAATTATATTGTACCTATAAGCAATCATTTTCTTACACTCATTCACATATAAATACTTAGCAATAAAAATATGACATGCCATTAATATAGTGAAAAAGTAGTGTGTTCAGGCTAACTTGTCGTTGTGTCATGTTGATGCTCAAAAAGTTTTGAATTTTGGAGCATTTCGAGTTTCAGGTTTTCAGATTCGATATGCTTAACTTGTAGTAGTAAAAGTAAAACTTGACAGGTGATCCATGTGACTGCATAAAAAGAGCTAAACTGGATGTGAAGCCAAAGACCAAAAAAGCTCAGCGAGATAGAAGTTTCAGATTGGAGATGAGGAAGCAAAGCCTTGAGCAGTTATGTGAGTCACGAAGACAGTAGATGTAGGCCAGCTCTGAGCAGGAGCAGAAGCCCTTCAGAAGGTGTGGACAGTTATAATAGCATGGTGAATGCAATGACACAGAGCATACAAAATATGAAATTAACAAAGGGGAGGGTATAGAATTAACTGCTTCTGGCATGATTGCACCTGAGGGCAAAGGAAAACGGTTGAGGAGAGTGGCTCCTAATCACCCTTATGTGTCCTAGTCTTTTTGAAAGTCTTGTTTCTTTCTAGTTTACTTTTATCTTCTTGTGTTCACAAGGCTTTGGGTGCAACATTATTATGGAAATACGAACCTGAAGTTTTGACTCATTTTTTATCGCATCTGAATCATATGAGTCTAGGCATAGGGAGAATTTAGTCACCAGTTCTACTTTGGTTGTTAAAAGATAAACATTATCCAACACACTTTGCATAATGTTCCACAGAGGACCTTCATGAGTAATTCTTGTGGCCTGCACCAGTTTTCCCTTACTCTTCTTTAAGTTATTCTGTGTATGAGTCAGAGTGTTAAACTTGTCATATTTATCCTTATTCAGAATCAGTTTAGTTTAGTGAGTTTAAGAGCAAAGATTGAATCCCAGCTCTGTGAGACCTTGGGGTAAGTCACTTAACTTCTCTCTGCCTTAATTTTCTTCTCTGTAAAACGGTGATAATAATCATACCTAATAATACATAAGTCATAAAGTTGTTGTGACAATAAAATGAAATAATGAAGAAGAATCAGAACAATACCTGGCACATAGTAAGTGTTGCATAAATATGAACTATCATAGTTGAACAACTAATGATAAAACACTAGGTAGAAAGTTTTACCAGAAGTTTCTTTTTTCTCAGTTGCCCTAACTTTACATTGGAAATTCAAAAAGTAATTTCAAAGACTTTTTATGATCAGCAAATATTCTGCAAAATCAACTGGTTTCAATCATCAGCAATATTTTCTTTATGAGTTAGAATATATCAAGGATGGTTACAACCTCTTTTAAGCTTTTCAGTTATATAACCTCATCTATAATAATAACTGTGTTAGTTAAGGAAATCATTCAGAAGGCTGAATCATCTCCATGCAAATGAGTTCAGCATAATTTCCTTAAGCATGACAATGACTAAAGAGAAAATATTCATTTTCTTTCGTAAGTTTCTGTGTCTGAAACAATTTAGGAAGGTAAATGGGGGAAGGGTGAAATTCATCATTCAAAATCTCTTTGGAGCATCCTGTCCCCATGTGATGTGGACTAAATATTTGTGTTCCCCCAAAATTCATATGTTGAAATCGAATCCCAAATGTGATGGTAGTTTGAAGTAAGGCCTTTAGGAGGTGATTAGGTCTTGGGGGTGGAACACTCATGAATGAGATTAGTGTCCTTGTAAGAAGATACCAGAGAGCCAACTCTTTCTGCTGCCCTCCAAGAGAGGATACAACCAGAATATGGCCAACTGCAAACCAGGGAGAGAGTCCTCACCAGAACCTGACCATGCTGGAACCGTGGTCTCAGACTTCCAGCCTGCAGAACTATGACAAATACATCTCTGTTGATTAAGCCACCTCGTCTGTGGTACTTTTGTTATAGAAGCGCAAACTGACTAAGACACCAGGCCATTATCATCTACTCTTAAAGACAGCATTTTCTATGTATTTTGTGTCTAGAGTCTATATTTTACACAAAGTCAGTTTTCTCTTTTTAAAAAAATTAGTACTTTATCTTTGTCCTGAAGCTGGCAATGATGTCAATAGCTTGCTGCTTAGTAGACCTTTAATTAAGACCAGGGCTTTTAGCCTGTATTCCTGACTGTTTGATTTCATCCAGTTTTTTCAGTGGTCTTCAAATGAACGCTCACACTCTATAAAGCAAAAGCATTTATTATACATGGCTTAGTTTCCTAATATAACGAACATCTTAAAATGAAGAAAAATGAAAAATAAAAAGAGGAAGAGCTTTTGTAATTTAGCCAAATGTAATTTGTGTGTGTGTGCCCTGAATGGTTGCCACAGGTATCGGGTGCCTTTACTTCACTGAGAATATCACTGATCTTGAAGTCAGTCTTTGGAGATATTTAAAGTTATTAAATGTCACATCTCTTGGTAAGACACAAAGATCATGATCACACTTTTCAATGTGGAAAACCTTTGCATTCACAGATTTGGGATTTACAGTTTTGATGGAAGCTTTATGTAGACCCTGTCTCTCACCCCCTGTGGGAACTGTTTATAGCTCCCTGGTGCTGGCAGAAACCCATCTGCTTACTCCCTCTGTAAAAATACATTAGGGTTAAGTGTTGAAGAGGGACAGTACATTTTAGTAACTGAGAAGCCTTCTCTGATATAATTAGAGAAATGGGAGGACCTTCAGAAAACAGCCTGGGAGAGAAGATAGGATGTAGTGTGAAAAATGCTTGTGTTGGGCAAAAACATTTCCAAAGATCTGCTTTTTATTTGTTTTCTGGCATCTTGAAAGCTTTTGGCACTTTTGGAGCTTAATTTCACCCTCAATGAATTGGAAAATTATGCTGTATAAATCAGTTTATAACATAACTTTTCAGTCATGATGATCAGATTCTAAACATTAAACCTGGAAAATCATAAGTTTCAGTAAAATTTCCAAAACATTTCAAAAACTGCATGAATCTCATTCATTCCAAACAATACAGAATTTCATGTTCTAAAAAACTGCTTACTTATATAAGAAATATGACATATTATATAATAGTAAGAAAAAATAATCCACAAGCCTTATCCACATGACAAGGGGATTATGGATTGTTGTGAGAATGAGTAATGATACTTGAAAACTGCAGGCGTAATAGAAGACACAAGCTGATAGATCTGCCTTTTAAGAGCGGATGTCTATCCTTTGGATTTCAGTGCGAATATTCTCATCTTCGTGGCAATCAGGACAAAGAAGCAAGCTTCATGTGATCATCAGGATGCCCATTAGTAGCATATGGAAAAAAACATAATATTCTTAGTACTTTCCACAAACTAGCAATCTATTTTATTGGAAGGAAGTGTCTCCTCCCTCTTAATTATTCCGTCTGAAAATCTAGTCCTGACATTTAAAGCAAAGCACGTTCAAATTTCCTTTGAAATTTAAAGTTTGTGCTAAATTAGGGTTGTTTGGTGGGAAGTGAGTTTTGCATTTGTTAAGGAGATTTGGTTATAAAAATTTGATTGACTTAAGATGCTTAAGTAGGTGAATAGAACCCGTGGCAAGAAAACAAGAAATAGAAGTTGGTGGGAAAGTGATTCATTTCTATTTCCTGCAGTTCTTAGGCTACAAGATAAAGAAAGAGTTGTAGATCAAGGGTCAAGAAATGAAGATGTGGCTGCATTTTTTAGGATTTTGCAATAACAATGAAGCAAAATACTACTCATTTACTAAATATGGCATCTGTATTTTTCATAAGACTTTTTTCACGAATAGAACAATGTTCAGTTCTACAGAATGTAGTGGCTTCCTGCAGTCAATAATAATTGCTTGATAAATGAATATTGAATGAAATTATGGAAGACTTTTATAAAATAAGATAAATGCTACAAGTATTTCTTCCTCAGCCTCTGTTTCCTTTTCTTCCTCTTGCTTTCTGTATTTATTGGACCCCAGTTACATCCTAGGAATTGCAGAAAGTACTAGAGATGCCATAGTGAACAACACAAAACTTTGCTTGCCCTCATGGAGCTTATATTCTAATGGGCAAAGTGGAACATAAGGAAGTAAATGGATTAAACACACAAATCGTGAGAAGTGCCATGAAGGACCCAATTAAATAATCAAGTTTGAAAATAACAGTAGTCGGGGGGAGGCTACTGTACTTTGGTTGGCAGAGTATCACTGAGATGGACTCCTGAGTAGTGAGCTGGAGCCAGGAGCCACTGAAGGCCTGGTGGTAGAGAGTTTCAGGAAGAGGGAAGGCAGTGACTGTGGTGGTGACATCATCGTCTTTCAGAATCTGTAAGAGGGATAGAATGACTAGAAGGTAGTGAGAGAGGGGGACAGTAGCAAGTGATGATGTTGGCATTCCTTTTCTTCTGGTTGGACCTAGCAACATGTCCTGAAGACACATTGTCTAAGCCTTTATCATAGATCACCTGCTGAATGGATTCTCTCCATCCCTCCTTTCTTTCTTTCCTCTTTTTTTCTCGTTTTCTTTCTGCTTATTTGATGATTGTAAATAACAAAATTTAGAGCCCTCAATGGTAGCTCCATTGGGGAATTAATAAGAAATAAGTCCCATTTATCCCGTTTGGAATTTTGTAAAGATAATGAGCTCCATCCATCTGGCCATCTTGGGAAACTACTGTGCTGAGACCAGGCCTCTAACTGTGGGGCTAGACGGAGGGCATTTCTTCTAACGACAACGGCTCCATTGTACTTTCTTGTCTGGAAGTGCTCCTCCTGAGGTTGGTGGGCATTGTAGCACTCAGAACTGAGTGGCCCTCTGAGTACAACCTTTCTCCATGCGCTATTCCCCATCTTCTTCCTTTGAAATGAAGTGTTATGTTGCATAGTAGCCTGTCACCAAGAACTGGCCATTATGCCACCAGCGAATAGAAAGTACTTATGCTTTGAAACAAATGTATGTTATTGTTGTTGGGCTTATTATCATCCTAAAATATATCTTCCTACAACTCCCTCAGATAGGTTACATTCGTTTATGCTATTAACAGTAAATAGGATGAAGGGCTCTCAGTTTGGAGGAAGCCTACAAAGCAATTTTAATCTATTTGATTACCTTACATTTGAGTTCCTGCTACTATATTCCCAGCAAGTGATGATGTGACCTACTCCCGAATATTTCTAACAACAGAAATATTTAATGTGTGTGTAGCTTATTCCAAAAAGAAGTCTCTATTGGGCCATTCATTTGGTCACCCTATCCATTCTCCATTCACTTCATTCATTCATCAGTCGATTGGAAGGTTGTTTCATCAATAAGCTATTGAGTGATTGCTATAGGCCAGGAATTTGTTAGTCACAAATGTAAAGACAAACACTATGGAAAGACCTCCACCCTATTTTTCAATAAGCCTATAGCCGAAAAAAGATACAGAATGTGGATAGTCAGTAGCACTGTGGATGACATTTGCTAAAATGGAAATATGTTCAAAGTTAATTGGGATTATGTGTCTGCCAAAGTAGTAGTCACAAAGAAAGTAAGTTCTTTGCTTTTAGATCAAACAGAACACAGGAGCAATGGTTCATCACACATGACGTGTATCTAAGATTTTTAAAATATAAAATCTTATATTAATATACCTTTATCAGTCTAATCTAACTCTCCCCAACTTTAAAAATGTTTTAGGCCAGACACTGTGGCTCATGTCTGTAATCACAACACTTTGGGAGGCCATGGCAAAAGGATCACTTGAAGCCAAGGGTTTGAGACCGGCTTGGGCAACTAGTAAGCGCTCGTTTCTAAAAAAATTTTTTAAATAATTAGCTAGGAATGCTGGTGCTTGCCTACAGTTCTAGCTACTTGGGAGGCTTACACAGGGGGATCTCTTGAGGCCAGGAGTATAAGGCTGCAGTGAGCTGTGATTGCCTGAGTGACAGAGGCAGACCTTGTCTCTTATAAAAAAAAAGAACAACTCAGAAACAAACTTTTAATTTGTCCATTTAAATGTCTTTTATAAAGCTTATTTGCCTTTCTTTGACATCTATCTTTTGGTCTTAGAATGTTATTTCTTGGGCCTAGAGAGCATAGAATATAAGGTCTATTCAGAGTACATTTTAATTTTATTTCCAGATTCTAAATAACTACATGGAATTTAAGTGAATTTCAGGGAAAAAAATAATCAGGTATTAAAACGTTCTGTTGAGCTCTTTAATATTTGTTTTACTACATTAGCAAAACTATAGTACCTCAGAAGCTCACATGGCAATGTCTGGTTATTCTGGAAAAGAAGTTCTTGAGACCCTCCTTAGGAAAAGCCACTCATGGATGAGACTTCCATTTCATTTTTGCTGATGAGCTCTCCATGCATTTAAATGAAGCCCAAGCTTCCTGAAGTCCACACTAGTTCAAACTCCCTCTGCCCTTTCCCTACAGAGGTCAGGGACTCAGCCACTTGAAAGACTGCTTTAGGCTACTTTTGGTACAGTCTCTCAGTTTCTATTTTGATTCTGTCTGGTCTCCTACATGCTTCCGTTTCTTCTTCTGCAAGCTTTTCCTCTGCCCATCTACTTATGTTTCCGTGTCCCAACTCCAGAAATTCTTCTCCTTTTCTTCTCCTTGAAATGCATATTTTTCTTAACTTTGAACTTTGCCTTGGAGACATTAAAGATCAACTAAGTCTCAAAACACAAAATTTGAAAAACTCTTCATGTTTTGTAAAATGCTTTTTTCGCTGTCCTGCTTCTTTCTGTCTTTAGTGGCTGTTCAAGCCCTTGCCTACCAGATTTGAATGCTGTGTGACCTTGAGCAAATTAATCACTCTGAGCCTCATTTTTTCACTCACAGTGGTGAGACAGTAATAGTCACTTTATGAGTCAGTTGAGCATTGAATAAGCCAGTGTTAAATGTCATAGCATAGTGCTTTCCTTCTTATGAATCTTACTCTTTGATGTCTATTAAACTGTGCAGTAATTCCAGAAAGAGGAGGTAACATCTCACATACATAATATACTTAATGGCACTCACTTTCATATGAAGACACAACTATAAATGTAGTAGATACAATTTCTGCTTAATAAGCATTAGTAGATTCAAATTTCCTTTGATTGGAACCAGCCTTGATCCTTCCCAGTTTGTGTGGAAATAATCTTTTCCATGCGTAGTATCTTTTCCCATCTTAATATGTTCATGGGATACGGGTCTATAGTAAATGAGAGTGGCAGGTTCTCAGATTTCTGTGAGTACTGGTAGCATTTGTTTTATATGAAGCAGCAGAAAATATTGAGCTAAGTTTGGATCAAGGCTAATATGCCTCAAAGATTTTAAAGTTGTTGTTTTGGGAAAGTGTCATTAACAATGGACTACTTGCAATTCACCCAAAACATATTTAGAAACTTATTAATACATAAATGACCTTTATTTACATTGTGAGTTTTTATTACTGGGTAATTTCCACAAACCCAGATATACTATTGCTTTTTAACTCTGCTTAATACTGTGTGCGTATCAACGTGTGCAACTTAACAATTACTATATAGTTCTGATCAAGGCAATTTAGTCTATTCACTAGAATCATTAGGTCAGGTCAAAAGCCCTTGAAAATTCAAGGACAGTGACCTAGTTATAGTAGTATATTTTCTTGAATGTGTTTGAAATTAAGGTTTCAAATACTCATCATAAGTTTATTGATTGAAAATAATATTTACTATTTTATCCTAGGGTACTATTTTTCTTTCACTGCCTTCACATTTAGCTTTTAAACCCTACATATAATCCAACATATTAACATTAGGAAGAAAAGCTGGCTTCTCTACATTCACCCTATTATGACAGCACGTTTATTCATTTGCGTTATTTCAATATAAAGAGTTAATTTCTCTTTGAATAATGTCTTTAGCGGAAAACAAATGACAGCCATATCCATAAGAAAAATATTAGTCAAGACAGAACATCAAAATTTCTCTAGAGTGAAATAAGAGAATTTCTTTTAGAATAAAGCCAGGAAATTAAGAACTTGGAGACTTTAAAAAATATTATAATTCACTGTAAGGTTTTAAAAATGAACTATACTCCAACAACAATTACAACTTAACAATTTAACATTACAAATGTCTTCCCAAACAAAGAAGCAGGTATTCTTGGGAAAGGAAGAATGGAAAACTATCAATTAAGAGTTTTATCTTTATTTTTGCAACTTCTGGTTTAGTTTTGCCCTTGACAAATCCACATAAGAAGTAAGAGGTTAAAACTATAGAGTCATTGTTAAGTTGCATACATTGATAGCATTCCTGGAAGCATACCAGATTGTGAAGCTCAAGGTTTTCAAGACAGACACACCTGGTTTGGATTCTAGAATTTCCATTTACTGGGAAACCTAGATGGCTATCCACCAGAATAATTATGAGAGCTACTACAAGATTGGAATAAAGCTTTATACATGCCATACAGTAAATTCTCAGTTAATATCATTTTGTTCTCTTCTTTTTCCCTTAGAAATAAACAGAATAACAACATTATGTTGAAAAAACTTAATTCAACCTGTATAACAATGACCAAGGAAGAACTATGACTAATAAAGATCAAATATGTTCAACCTCAGTAGTTTTTAACGATGAAAATATAAAAATAACTAGCTGCTGGCTTTTCAATTTTCAAATTATCTGTGGTTAAGAATAGGTACCAATATGGGAGATACAGACATTCTTATATTGATGGTAAGAGTATAAATTAGGAAAACTAATATACATTGACTACATGGAATGCCTTAAAATTTCATACCTTTCAACTCAATAATTCTGCTGATTTGCTTACCATGATAATTATATTTTCTTACAAAGATTTATAAACAAACATTTCCATTAGGCTATTTTTAAATAATAAAAAATATATGATGAAACATTTTTGGTCAATAAATGCAGTTATTTCGGAGAATGCTTAATAGCATGACAAAAGTCTCCCCATGCCATATCTCCTTAAAAAGCAAGACAGTCAACTATACATAGATGTATTAGTCCATTCTCATGCCGCTAATAAGACATACCTGAGACTGGGTAATTTATAAAGGAAAGAGGTTTAATTGACTCACACTTTTGCAGGGCTGGGGAAGCCTCAGGAAACTTACAATCATGGTGGAAGGGAAAGCAAACACATCCTTCTTTGCATGACGGCAAGAAGGCGAAGTGCAGAGTGAAAGTGGGGAAAAAAGCCCCTTATAAAACCATCAGATCTCATGAAAACTTACCATCATGAGACTAACGTGGCGGTAACTGCCTCCATGATTCAATTACCTCCCACCGGGTCCCTTCCATGACATGTGGGGATTATGGGAACTGTAAGATGAGATTTGGGTGAGGACACAGCGAAACCATATCAATAGATTATTATTCAAATTATATAAAAATAAAAATAATATATGAATTATCGAAACAAGAAAATAATACTCAAAGGGAAAAATTGGTTGTCTTTAATGGTGGGTTATTGATGAGTTCCATTTTCCTTCTTGATACTTTCCTGTGTTTTCTACATCTTTACAATATGCAAGACATGACTTTATGTTCAGGAAAACAGAACAAAATGATGAAGTCGATCTATTGAGTTAAAGTTTGGACAAGAAGCCTGAATGCAGGAGTCCAGGGAACTCTTCAGCCAACAGTCAGGCTTGCCTGAAGGAGGCAGCCATGCTGGTCAGATTGGCCTCTGATTTGAGAGGAGTGACTCACAGGTCCGCGGCCTCTGACAAGGAGAGGATGCTGAGGGATAGGGGTGAGTAGCACTGCCAAAACATTTCCAGTTCATGGGGTTTGCTTGGTTTCAATATGATACCTCTGAGCTTCCAAGACAACTAAGAGTTCAACTATGCTTAGAAACTTTTTTGCCTTATGACAAGGGTCTAAGCTTTTCAGACCTCTCTAAGTTCCTTGAGGGTGTGTAATTTTTTTTAAAAGTGGACTGTGATCACATGGCATATGTTCATATTTTCATTTTGCAATATAAAGGACCTAAGGGGGGAAAAGCTACTGTCTATAATCATAATGATTTTATAAAAGAAAGAGCTCTACCCAAAAATGTAGGCAGCACATGATAATCTAAGGATACAAAACAATATTTTAGTTGGATAAATTTTGTGTTCTGAAAAATTCATTGCATTTTTCTTTGAATTTCATCATAAGTAAGTGAAAGTATTGCCACGGACCCACAAGGTTCTTGGAACTCCCAATTAAGGAGCCACTAAGTAGTACTCAGCTCACTTCTTTATGTTCATCTCACTTCATTCTAATAACATCCACTGTCCTTTTTGTAAAAATGAGAGTACTGAGGCCCACAAGGTGTAGGAAGTACATGTAGCTTGCTTGTCTGACCGTATTTCATTGTGCTATGAGTCTTCACGTTTGTGTTCATGTTGTCCAGAATAAAAAGAAAATAAAATAATTCATTTAAATATAGAAATTGCCTTAAGAGTGACCTAAGCTTTAAAGTAGTAAATTTGCTAAAATAATGTTGAAAGCATTGCTCATTGTCATCTTGGGTATTGCTAGGTTTAGCTGGAAGGGACCAGGAACATTAATTTGCAGAGAAAGTACATACTTCTTGAAAGGGTGATGGTAGTAGGTGAAAGGATGCAGACCAATAGCAGAAAACAATATGAACTTAATTAATATAGGCAGAAGATGTGAAAACTATTCTGTATGCAGAAAGTGTTGATCAGAGGACACAGTGATCTTCAAATCAAAAGGGCAAGGCCGGGTACTGTGGCTCATGCCTGTAATCCCAGCACTTTGGGAGGTCGAGGCAGGTGGATCGCTTGAGATTAGGAGTTAGAGACAAGCCTGGCCAACATGGTGAAACTCTGTCTCTTCTAAAAATACAAAAATTAGCTGTGCGTGGTGGTGCTTGCCTGTAATCCCAGCTACTTGGGTGGCTGAGGCAGGAGAATGACTTGCATCTGAAAGGTGGAGGCTACAGTCAGCAGAGACCATACCACTGGTTACAGTGAACTGAGACTGTGCCACTGCACTCCAGCCTGGGCAACAGAGAAAGACTGCATCTCAAAACAAACAAACAAACAAACAAACAAACAAACACCAAAACCACAAACATACAAAAGTGTAAGTTTCCATGGGCCTGTGTTCTCTGGAAGTTCTTACCCTCCTGTTCTCAGAAATCTCTCTGTGCTCACTCAGCATATCTGAATTGTTCTGAGAAGGCTCTTGCTCTTTATCCACAACCCCAGAACATTCCTCAGTGTCTATTGTGTGACATGGAGAGAAAAGGCCTTCTAGGTTTTTGCTGGATGAAGATTTAATATCTAAGAGATATTCTTGTAAAAGGAGAAGGGTTAGAAACAGAAGCAGGACTAGAGAACACCTGGTGGTCCAGGAAGAATAGAGGCATCTGCAGGGAGATTAGTCATCTGTACTAAAATGGAACTAAGTTCTTCAGGTCAGAATATGCAGTGGTGAAAAATCAGGTAGGCAGGAGGGCAGTCATTGCCAGAAAACAAAGGAGAGTGGTAGGAAAAACCAAGAACCCGGAAATTCAGTGTGGCCATTGAAAAGAGGGAAATTAGGAGAGACTTAAGATACAGAGTAACTAGATTGTTACTATGGTGACCATTTAGTCCTGTTAAATAATACTCACTATATGCCCTCTAAATTTCTGATCCATTCTAGGGTAACACCATAAAACCAACCTTGGTCCTATGTTATACATTTAATGAGAATGGTAACTCAGTATTTGGTTTTATTTATTTATTTTTGAGACGGAGTTTCACTCTTGTTGCCCAGGCTGGAGTGCAGTGGTGCCATCTCAGCTCACTGCAACCTCCATCTCTCGGGTTCAAGCAATTCTCCTGCCTCAGCCTCCCAAGTAGCTCTGATTACAGGGACCTGCCACCACGCTTGGCTAATTTTTGTATTTTTAGTAGAGACGTGGTTTCACCATGTTGGTCAGGCTGGTCTCGAACTCCTTACCTCAGGTGATCCACCGCCTCGGCCTCCCAAAGTGCTGGGATTACAGGTGTGAACATCTGCACCCATCCCAGTATTTGGTTTTAATGGACCTATTTTTAAATCTGCTGATATTGTTCTTAGTCAGTGTATTTTTGCTGATCTTTAATCCTTTTTTTTTCTTTTCTCCTAATCCAGGCAATTGAGTGGTGCCTGTCTAAGATTGTCTGGCCACTAACAGATGGGCTGGCTTGCACATGGCCTGTTATCACTACAAATTTGAGAGTGTGCTAACATAAATAATCCAGACTCAAGTCTCCCGTTGACAAAACATGTTTGATTTTATCATGTATATAAAATAAATGTATAGTCCTGCCATTTTCTTTTTTTGAACTTTCACTCACTTTTTATGATGAAATATACATTAGAAATTTTAAAAAACACTTCATCCTGTCAATCACTTCAAAATTCAGCACATTCTGTTTTCAAAGACTTTCATGAGGCAGTCTGCTTGAAATCTATTTTAACTTATTTTTTTAAAATAGCATTTTATTTTGTTCTGTGGAGCAAGAGTATATTTGGCTCTAAAATTAATTCCACTCGAACAGCCCCAGTTTTCTTTCCACTTAGTCTTGGAGAAAGGGAGTCTTTTCCTTCCTCCTGTCTTTCTAATTAATGTATTTCCTCATTTAGTACTCCGCTTACAATCCTGCTTCTGTTTCTTAACCCAGAACCCACCAATAGAATTTAAGGGTTCAGTGAACTTACATAGGAATAAAAATTTAATCTTTATTTTACTAACTTCCAGTGAATTTAAGGTCCTTAAATTATGGGTGTGTAAGCAACAAAGCACAGAGATTATGTGCAACTTTGCCTCCAATAAAATCATAGATAGAATCATAATCATGATATCACGCTGCAGTTGTTACAGATATAGTTAAAAATTACAGTATTTGACCCATTTCTACATATTGATAGTTAATACGTTCATAGTGAAGTGTATCACTATATCACAATTTTACTTTTGTAATATTTTTATAGCTTTTTTCATATGATTAATTTTCTTTATGGACCTATGTATTTTCTTTTATTCATTGGAAAGCATTGTTTTGAGAAGAAGGCCATAGGCTTCACAAAACTGTGAAAGGGATCCATGGTTCAAAAACAATTAAGAACTTAAATTGATTTTTCTGAAGTCTCCTTTTTCTATGTAGACCATAATTTGAATGCATTTTACTTGTCCTGAAATGCCCCTAAGTCAATAAGCTTGTATTTTCTTCTGAAGTTCTGTGATCTGAAATATTTTCATGTGGCATGTGAAGTAAAAGCATTTCTCGTGCCAATTAGAAAAAATGCATCTGACATTAAATTAGCATTTACTATAATGAAATCAGGCCTGTGTGATTAATACAGTGCAATTATATTCATCTGAAAATTTGCTATATTTAATTTTTCAGCATCAAATAATCAAAAATTGTATTTGTTTGTGAAGGATACAACGTTCTTCTCTCAGTGCTGAACACAGGCATTGATTTCTGGTGACAAGAAGGCTTCTATAACAACTTAATTGATTATAATACTTATTAAGTGCTTACAGCATACTAGACACTGTGCCAAAAAAATCACTTCTACTGGTATAGAAATGCCTAATACAACTCACAGATTTGGAGTACTAAGTGCAACATGTCCAAATCACCACTGACTATTTCAACGTAGAAAAAGCATTTTATGAATAAATAGATGAAAAACATGAACCACAGAAATACTTATTTCTATCTATTTATTTGTTTGAATTTAATTCCAGAATTAATCAAATCCTGTCTCTATTGGCTGCTGGTGACTCTGTGTCTAATGAAGAATCAGCTCCATTTGCAGCAGTTGGCTCACTGGAGCAATAGTCATGGTGTCCATTATGAGTGATGATCTCAAATAGTGGGAAAGGGCGTGAACTCAGGAATCAGACAGACCCAAGTCTGCATCGTGGCTTTTCTACTGACTAGTTCTGTGACCTTGTTTAAGTTACATTTGTGCCTCAGATTCCTTATCTTAAGAAATGACAATAATAAGTTACAACTTACAGGGTAGTTATATAAAACACAGACTTATAGGGAAAATGTCAAAGTTGTCTGGCAGATAGTGAGCTCTCAACAATTTTTAGTTGTCATTGTTTGTTGTCAGAACTCTTCTCAAATATGCCTCCTTCTCAGCAATAAGAGTTCAAGAACCACATCAATTCCTACCCTCTATCGAAATCTTATGAGCCCAGAGGATGTGGCACACTCCTTGTCTCAGAGAAATACAATCAAGTTAGAAATTAGAAATTTATACAGGAATCAGATGGGAAATATGGAAAGGTAGTAAAAATAGTAAAAAGAATGCTACATGTTGTGATATGAATTTATATAAATTAGAATCCTGGGATGAAATAGGGTGATTGAAGAGAGGTTAAGTGAAAGAACAATTTACCAATATGTGGGTAAAAAAGAGAATCAAAATAGAATGGTGTAGCACCCAAGGAGTAGCAAATATCAGGAGCCATTACTAACCCATGGAACTGAGAGGGGAAGAAGCCTTTTCCAGAATCTGGAGAGAGCTGTGGCTATCACTGCAGGGAAGTACCTCCTGATAGGAGTTACAGCCTTATCTAAAGGAGCACAGCCATTCTCTCTCCCTCTGTGGGTCAGATCCCAGAGAACATACATTCTAATGTCTGTCTCCATCAACCCCCAAACCGGCTGAAAGCCAGAGAGCTCAGGAACCCAGGTAAAGCAGTTTGGACAGATGGCCTCATGCAGCATGATGGAGAAGGACAGAGAGTGAATGTGAAGAGGCAACTGAGATTAGTCAGCAAAATATTATAAGATACATTTAGCAATTTAGAGAAGGAGGGAACAATAAGAATTCAAGCAGTCTCAGGAAGCTGCTCTAACAATGAAAGTTGGGTTCTATAAATAATTCCTGCTTTAGACTTAACATGTTGTGTACATTGTAATCGAATGTGACATAACCATTCTGGTCTAACAATTCCACCCAGTGATATGGTTAGGTGCCCCCTTCGAATAACAGTGCTACTCCTTGTTGCGGCTATGCTTATCAGTCACAGTGAATGTAATACAGCTTGGCAAGAGCCCAGGATTTTTGCCTTGCAAGTCTTCAGAAAATGTAGAGAGAGCAAGCAAATTATCTTGTGTGAGCAGAGTGAACAAAATGCATGGGGAGGTAGAATTTCAGCTAGCCTGACAATAGGTCTCAGCCTTGTTCACCTTCCTGCCCTCAAATGGCCAAGGAATCTGTTCAAAGATAAATGCCCTCTGTTGTTTAGAAGCCTGCTGAATCTTTCACCCAGACACCATTGATTACTCCTACAAGACCTATTTATTTGAAACTTCCTATTGATCTGTTTACAGAATTCACTTCAGGACTTATTTTGTAACCGGGATGCTTTCAATTAGGGATTCCTTTGGGTCTTATTTTTATAATTTTGTTGTGGTTGGCAAGGCTGTTTGTATGTTCAGATAGATGGTCCTAAATGTTTAGTCTCATGATTTTGTCCAATAGTAATAATTCAGTCTTTCAACAGTTAATTCAGTGAATCATTCATTGACCAAACATTTTCTCAGTGACTATTTTGTGCCAGGCACTGTGGTATGTGTGTATTAGCTAACTCGAAAAGGCCAAATTATTTTCATTTCTTGTAATTCTGATGGACTGATAATACTGTTTTTGCATTGTTCTCTTGAGGTAGATTTTCAGGTCTATCTAGGGCTCAGCAGAAACGAGTTCTGTAATTGATGGGCATGGCCGTGAGGCAGTAAGTGCTTTCAACTGTGGGTCAGCTGAGTGGTTGGTTTGCATAATGCATTGTATCATTTAGGTTTAGTAACACTCCTTTTCTATGAGAGGAAACCTTTTTACTACAAGCTCGTTTCAAGTATATATCACCTTATACCTGGAAGGCTCTCTAAATCTTTGTTGAATAAATTAATTTAATATTTAAACATTCAAAGAGATTGGGTTTTATTTGGACAACGTGGTTCTCTCTACTTCTGTCATACTTTGAAAAGTGACAGAGAAAATGCACATACAAAATGGTGGATACCTTTCTGTGGTTCACATTTCTAAAGATTTTTACTAATGATATCAATGAATCTATACATGAATATTGGAGCTAATGGACCATGTTGGAAATAATGAATGATTAGGTTTTAAGTTCCAGACCACTTCCAAGTGGAATCTAAGAAACAATTGTAAGGTGAAGGTTGCATTTTCTGTGACAGCTGTATGGATGTGTTCTATACTGGCTTCATAGAAAAAGTTAATACTATATTTGCCATTTAGTTAGAAATAATGAAGCTTTACAGCCTCAGGACAATTTTAACAATTCTTGAAAAATATTTGCCAGTACATCTCTTCAGGCATACTCCCCTTGCTGAAATGAAATAAATTAGATCTTAGGGTTGTATGCATATTATTTGAGACACAGAAAGAGTGAAATACATTCATGGTAACTGAATCTATTATCTATTCCTTCTTAAGATAACTTCTATCAGGAGGTCTTTGCATCTCCTTTCTCTCTGTCCCTCCTTTCTTCATGTATTCTAAGGCATTATAAAAATCTCATTTTTGGATCACTAGCCTTTGGGTCACGATTCTGTACTTCGACCTGGAATGAAACAAGAGTCTATTCATACCTACAATCGTCAAAACGCCTGCTGCTTCTCTTTAGCCTGTGGATCACTCCTGCCTTTAAAGGGGATTATCAAAATATTCAGCACTCTGAAGGACAAAGGCAGCAACCTGATAGAATAAATCCTGGCCCATAGCGCTGGAGTAGGAGTTCAGAAGCCCTGAGTGTGAATGATGAATGCCAGGCGTTCACATTTCTCAGGGGGGCTGTGAGAAATAAGGTAGGTGGGTTGGAGGGAATTTTGTTCCTGGGGATAAGACAGTGGCTGTGAAGTAGTTCAGCAATATCAACCTTTTGTAGTCAGGATCAGCTGGGTCCTTCTGGCTCTCCCCTTCTCTGAGGGCTGCAGAGATTCCCAGGTCAGGGAATTGCAGCTGATAGGACACTTAAGCTCTCTGTTCTATCTACCGGGGGACAAGGCATCATCATTTCCCATTGCTTTTTTTCTTTCTCCGTGTTAAAAAAAATTATTCAGACACTTGTTAAAATGGTAAGGCAGACTTTATTCAGGACTATTCCAATTGGTGCAGGGAAAACTGCAGTGTGGTTTTGCAGCAGGGGAGAAAGACTGGGCTCAACCCTGAATATAACAAGAAATAATGGGAAATCAAAGCCAAGGTGAAGAGTGGAGGAGAGGGGATCAGTGAACAGAAAATTACTAAGAGGAAATCTCAGGGGTAAGGCGGGGGGTGGGGGTGGGTGGGGGGAGGTGGGGATCTGGCTAAATTGGCCTAACAGGATTCTTGCTGAAGATAAACCTGGGTGATCAAATTCACTGGGAGATGGTGGAGGATGAGAAATTGGATCAGATATTGAGGGTGATAAGATATTGATGGATTCTGGCAAAAGCAACTTGAGAGGAATCTTGCTAAAACTGGGCTCTTTGTTCAATTCCCACCTGTGAGTGAGAACATGTGGTGTTTGGTTTTCTGTCCTTGCAAGAGTTTGCTCAGAATGATGGTTTCCAGCTTCATCCATGTCCCTACAAAGGACATAAACTCATCCTTTTATATGGCTGCATAGTATTCCATGGTGTATATGTGCCACATTTTCTTAATGCAGTCTATCATTGATGGACATTTGGGTTGGTTCCAAGTCTTTGCTATTGTGAATAGTCCGCAATAAACATACGTGTGCATGTGTCTTTATAGCAGTATGATTTATATGGGGAACATCACACACCAGGGCCTGTTGTGGTGTGGGGAGAGGGGGGAGGGATAGCATTAGGAGATATACCTAATGTAAATGACCAGTTAATGGGTGCAGCACACCAACATGGCATATATGTAGCAAACCTGCACGTTGTGCACATGTACCCTAGAACTTAAAGTATTAAAAAAAAAAAAACTGGGCTCTTGAAGGACATGCTGAAGAATGGGGCTTAATTGGACTCAGAGGATCCTGATTAAAATTTAGTCAAGGAGAGAATTTTTGTCAACCACATGTTTTTCTGTCTATTCTTTTTTTCCTTTACTTGTATTTGGTATTTTTTTCTTACTCGATTTGAATTTAGTTAGCTATTATTTATTATTACTAATACTTAACTCTAATCCATGTAGTATGTTAATTGCTTCATGTGCCTCATCTTGTTTAATCCTGACAACAAATTTGAAATATGGCTCCCTCTATCATAAATGAGCAAATGAATTTCAGAAAGGTTCCCAAGATCTTACCTTGTCCAAGAATATGTTGTTGGTGGGCTGGTTCAGGTTCTTGACTTTGCCACACAAAAGAATTTGAGAGCGAGTCCAAAGTCAGAGTAAACAAAGAAGCTTATTGGAAAACAAAAGTATACTCTGAGAGGCGAAGCAAGCTGCTCAAAGGGAGAGATGGCAGATAGTGCCTTAAGAGGAATTCTTTTTATGGGAGCTGTTCATACATACTCATACTGATGAGGTCAAGTATGCAAAAGCAGACCTGCAGTTGGAGCATTTGCTTAGCATCTACACGTTCTAACATGCATCACATGTATCAGTAGCATATAAAATCTCCACCTAGGGGTGTGTTTTTTACTGTTATGACATAAAGGTTACTATAAGCTAGACCCTGAGTCTAGTTGTGCATACAGGACCCTAGAGAAATCCCTAGCCCCCTCAAGGCAGAAATTTATAACTAGTAGTTTCCTGGGCTTTCAGTGCTGATCGGCTGGAGATTGGGGGAGGTACATCACAAATAAAAGATTTTTGTTCCCTTCTCTAGGCCTTACTAGGTATTGAGAACATGTAACCATCTGGCGGTCTGGTGGTATCCTATAGGAATGCAAAAGAGTTTACCTTGCAAACTCTTTACCTTGCAAAACAGTTAGATGCTGACACACTAAGGTGACGCTAAGTTGCAAGGGACCTAGAGTCCACTGGGCTTCTTACAAAGGGAACAGCTAGTATGGCCTCCTAATCTTACTTATCCTGCCGCAGATACACAGATGGTATAAGACAGTCCTGGGATGTGATCCAGCCAGATTTTGCTGACTAAAAAGCCCACTTATTTACTATGACAGAATATGCAGGTATTTCATGTGTTAAATTTAAATGCGTTTAGACTGGCTGGTTATCTCTCAAAGACACCTCATTGCCTAAGCCAGGCATCAGGCTTGTATGTGTGTTGTATGTGTGTATGCGATATACCTATCTATAGATCTATATCTATCTATCTATCTATCTATCTATCTATCTACCTATCTATCTCCTTATCTCTCTATGTGGCAGTGGGGGGAAGAGCAAGAGAGAGAGATATTAAACAAGAGTAAGCCCTAAAGGAAAAAAAATTCCTAAAAGTGAAAACATAAGAGAGAACGAAAAGAATTGTTTTGCATAATACAGGAACAGGGAATTTGGGTTGACCCTGGCTGTTCAACAAAGTCTGGGGCCCTGGAATTTGGGAAGAAATAGGGGACTTGAAAGGTTTTTAGAAGGATCATGGCCCAGGTTGAGACCTAGGAGGAGAATGAATAGTAAGAAAGAAAACCTTGAAGACAGGAAGGCCCAGAAACTTAAAAGTGTCAAATAATACAATTTAGATTTGGTTTTGTTTTGGATTCTACCTCAGGTGTCATTCTCAACCTTCTAGGAGCCTACTGGGTAGAGGATGTGCTCTGGAGAATAAAGGAAAAGGAGTTCTCCATACTCCACACATGGGCTGAGTCAAGGAGCTATAAGAGGACCACAGGATGATGTACAGAGCAATGAGGATCTAGCTGGGAGGAGAAAATTGGGGTAGAAATGATAAGAAAATCGAGGCTCCCTCCCCCAGGATGCTCAGAAATAATAGCAGCAGTGCAGGACGTCCCCCAAGCAAATAGGATAGAGAATGGGGTCAAGCTGCTTGGATATTAAAGAAACCCATGACCCCATAAGATTGGAATAGATAGGGTCAACTTAGGTTACAGGGTTTTCAGTGTTCTGAGAAAGTGAAGAGGTGCTTCTCCTCAGGCTTATTTTGGAACTTCTACTGGTTTTCCCAGTGAGAACATTTTAACAAATAATCCTGTTGCCGTCAGCCTATTTTATAAACACCTTTTGCTATCAACCTGTCGTGTAAATATGTGGTCAAAGAAAGATCAGTTCCAATGGGTTTTTATCATTTTTCTTTATGGCATTATGTTCTGGAGGCGTGATATGAAGCCACCCCATGGTCTATACCACCTGCCTTTGTAAATGTTTTCTAAATTGTATTTCCTGAAATGTGTTTCAGGATGGATTCTCATTATCTCCAAATCGACAGTCAATTACTACTTTTTAAGGATGTCAGCACATCTGTGTTTCCTTGAGGAAATAGAATTAGATTCAGTAACAATAGTTAGCATTTAACTGGGTGCCTATGAGCCAGACACTCTTTCAAGTACCTTAGTGTTAGCTATCAAATACTAGAGGTTGCTACTATTCTTACTTCTATTTTAGTGATAAAGAAACCAAGAGGTGTAGAAGTTAGGTCTTTTGAAAACGGTGTCATAGCAGCGATCAGTAGCAGACTTAGTCATACATTTAGGCTATCAGGTTCCACTCTAAGCCTATACAACCTCTTTTTTAAATTTTAATTTTTAGTTATTATAGATAAAAGTTGTACATATTTATGGGGTACAAGTATACACATATAAAATGCGTAATGTGTACATCCCCTTGATAAAATAACTTTGGGTTATTGGAAATAGTACAGTTTTTGATAATCCCATTTTATTGTTCTCAAGCCCTAAACTTTCAATAAAATATCTATGCTATTTTGTCAATGGTGGTCAGGAATGAATGTGTTCTGATGTTGGCCTTTGTGAGTTTAGGTTACTGAATACACATGAAAATGCTAGCCATAGGATTTCAGAGACTGAAAAGATTAATTATCCCTTCCCCTCTGGTTATACTAGGAGCAATTCAAGCAAGACTTCTAGGTCGGAAAATATTTTTGGCTAGATAAGGAATTCTCATTCTTTTTTTTTTTTTTATTACAGTGAAGGATGATTTTAAAACTAAGGTAACTGACAAAAATATAGGGTGCACTAGAATGACCCGAAAGGATTCTTGAAGATCATTTGGACATCTTTTTAAAAAAGACCATCTCTGTAAATTAGAAGGTACAAATGCTTTTCTTTTATTGGCTCACTGTGATGAAAACATGGCTCTAAAAAGATTAAGAAGATTGATATTGATGAAAAGATTTATTTAGAACATGTTATTAAATTTGAGGGATTCCTGTAACTATTGTTTCTGTGGTTTAGAGGATTCTCACTTGCTCAATTGATTTGGTGAGAACCGTTTTTCCATGTAGAGGTTTTGGCCTGGTTGTGGCTTGTGCTATGGGATGCTCCAGCATCTCTGCTTTCTGTCTTGAGAAAACTCAGTGACTAGCTTCATCAGTGATCCTTTGCCCTGCAGAAGTCAATCCTGTCCTAACCTCTAGTGTGATCTGTTTTAAGGAACTGGAAGAACGCTACTGGTCTGTAGAAGCTGCTGTCCAGTATTGTGCTCGTTTTGGACTCCAGAGACAGAGAATGTAGTAGTAGAGAATTTGCAAACTAACTCTGACTCTAGTAATTCATATCAAGACTTTATGAGCAGAAAGTTGGTATACTTGCTTTCTACAGCACCCCACCCCCTCTGGTAAATTTTTTTATGAAAAGTGAGACTCATTTCTACTTCTACATTGGGTGATTTACTTAAATGAACCTTTCCTTCAAATTGTCGCACTGAATTCATTACATTAAATTCAACAGTTTATTGCACCTCTAGTATTTGCAATATGTCATGGAGGCAGATCTTGGTTTAGAGTACAATTTTTAATACAATTTAGCAAGAAAGACACATACTTAAATTTAATTCTGATACAAATTAACACTAAAGTTGAAGCATTAGAATTCCAGGCTGAGCTCCGGGCGTGGTGGCTCACGCCTGTAATCCCAGCACTTTGGGAAGCCGAGGCCGTTGGATCACAAGGTCAGGAGATCGAGACCATCCTGGCTAACACGGTGAAACCCTGTCTCTACTAAAAATACAAAAAATTAGCTGAGCATGGTGGCGGGCACCTGTAGTCCCAGCTACTGGGGAGGCTGAGGCAGGAGAATGGCGTGAACCCGGGAGGCGGAGCTTGCAGTGAGCTGAGATAGCACCAATGCACTCCAGCCTGGGCGACAGAGCGAGACTCCATCTCAAAAAAAAAAAAAAAAAAAAAATCCAGGCTGAACTATGGAATTCACTTTGAATAGGTGTGGAATTACATTGAGAGTTTTACATTTTTCTGAAACAGAAATACAGTTTGACCAGTATTTATGGACCAAGTACTTTGTTGTCATTGTCGATGTGCATGGATAAGGACAGCATACTTTATACCTGCTTTTCCTTTCTCTTCTAGTGTCTTGTATGCATTATGCACGTGACCATTCCTACTCTTTAAGTGTAGATTCCTAAAAATCAGAAAATCAGAAGAGACTGTCTTTACTAATTCCTTCTACATTTCATGGCCAGACTGCACCTCATTGGGGCGCCTGTCCTATGAATGGGAGCAGCAACTCCCTACAGATATTATGGCAAAAGACAACAGGTTTATTTATGGTAGTGGAGCTGCTTTCTGCTCTTTCCCCTGAATAAACAGAGCTTGACCCTGGTCCTCCTCAGAGAAGTGGAGAAGGCAATTTTACATAACAAACAAATTTCAGTTAGTTGTGCAAATGGAGAAGACTTGCTGTGATTTGCCTGAATCCAGAGAAGATGTGCAAAGTCTCAGTGTTTGCACCAATTTCAATTTAAGCTGCTGATTATCTGTATGTTATTATAACATTTAGAAAAAATGAATTATTTTAATTACCAAGCCATAGGAATCAACTCTGCAAGCTTTATTTAAATCCACAGTGCAGCCGTGGCAATCATTTCTGAAATAACTCTTCTAGTCTTGTTGCATTTATTTTTGTATTGAGATTTATTTTTTATTAAGTTCATCAAAGTCACTTCATAGATAGATGCCATATATATATAATATATATAAAGCATACATTTGCCACCATATATATATATGATTGAAACCTTTCTAGTTGTTTTAAAAGAGTCTCATTTGTTGGCCAGGCACCTACAAATGGTGGCTCATGCCTGTAATCCCAGCACTTTGGGAGACCAAGGCAGGCAGATCACCTGAGGTCAGAAGTTCAAGACCAGCCTGGCCAACATGGTAAAACCTCATCTCTACTAATAATACAAAAATTAGCTGGGCATGGTGGCGCATGCCTGTAATCCCAGCGACTCCAGAGGCTGAGGCAGGAAAATCACTGAACCCGGGAGGCGGAGGTTGCAGTGAGCCGAGATCACACCATTGCACTCCAGCCTGGGCAACAAGAGCGAAACTCCATCTCAAAAAAATAAACAAATAAATAAAATAAAAATTAAAAAAGAGTCTCATTTGTCATATTTTGATGTGAAATTCAGAAATCAGTACAACATTATGAGTCAGGCTGATTTCCTTTTCCTTGTACTTTTCCTTTTTCCTTTCCTTTCCTTTTCTCTCTTGTCCTATCCTGTCTTGTTCTATCCTTTCCTTTCCCCTTCCTCCTTTCCTTTCTTCCTCCCTTCCTCACCCACTTATTTCTTTTTTTTTGTTTGTTTGTGTTTGTTTTTATTGATGATGGAAGTGATCATGAATGGTGAGTGAACCACTGAATCATCTTTTGCTTCCTATAGGGATCTATCTTTCAGAAGTCAAACAGATAAATTTTCATCTTGAAAAGAAAGTTATTTGTTATTTAGGATTTTTTTTCTCTCTTCTCATGAATGAGCTTTTTTTAAAAATTTGACTTAAATTGTTCAAGTATGAAACAGCAGAAAAAAAAAGAGAGGCAATATTCTCTTATAGCTCCTTGGGACCATGCATGGAGTTCCATCACTAAGTGGTGATATTTCTTTTTAACTTTATTTCAGTCATCTAGTTTATTTCAGCATCATCTTGTCAATGTCCAGATCATCAGCATGTGGCATGTGCTGAACTGAGTTGCTTGCTGCTTCTGCATATGTCTGTTAGGAAACCCAATTTTCCGCATTTATGCCTATTACCCAGCATTCTTTCTCTCTTTTATTTCACTGGAAGGTAATTAAAATTGCTTTTGTCAACCAGTCTTCATGGGACTTTGGAGTTTTGCATAAGGATCTGGTGTTCAGTATGAGGGATTCTGGGGGCTCTTTCTTTTTGACAAATCTAAATTCTAGCCCTGGCACCCTTTTCTCAATACCAGACATGTGGATAAAAGTAGATGTATGAGAGAGGGAAGGAAATATTTCTTATCCCTCATCAATTGAAAAATATATACCGTGTTCTAATCCTTTTATTTTCTGGAATCCCAGGACTGAACATGTATGACAGATATCTAATAACTGGAGGAATCCTGAGATTTTTCAGTCTGGCAGTTTTGATGAGTCACACAAATGAACATCTTCTCATTGCTTTTTCATATAGGGCATTATCATGTCCAATCCAGTTTTCTTAAAGCACACATGCAAAAATGAAATGGTCCTAAAAACCTGGTTGTTATGGAGAAGCATGTTTGTATCAGTATGAGACAAAATAAAATGTAGTGATCTTGTGAATATCCTTGATAATAAATAAAATAATCTATGTTACCTATTGTGTTTCCCTTGCTTATAAATGTTTGAGAATATTTTGGGTTTATGCAGAATATATTGCAGTATTATCCATGGAAATTAACTAAGAAGCAGCAAAAATGGAATTTAAGCAGTTTAGCCATCTCATAGTGAGAAAGTGTGCTAAAAACTATAACCCATCTTTGGATTATTATATTATGACAATGAGTTCATGGGGATGTGGAAATATTAATCTGATGCTAGTCATGTAACAAAGTCACTATTCGTCAGAGTTTCATAGAATTATTACATTTCTACCGTGGAAAAACATTACTTCAGGTCTTCATTAGTATATTACAGGAAAGTCAAACACTAATTGTTTTTGTGTTAAAGCAAATTATAATTGTAGGTTGTTTAATATTTGCATTTGCCAAGGAAAACCGAGACACCTTAGCCTCTTCACATATAATAAATAATCCTTTATTTTGTAAATATGTTCATAGGCCAGCTTTAGTGACAAAGCTCAGAGACCAATTTCAACTTTCACAGCTAATAGAGGAAATGGATCTGTGGGGATAGTTGCAGGTATGGTTGGATCTAGGAGCTCAAGCAAGATCATGAGGGTTCTTTTTCCCTTTTTTCTCCTTTCTACTTTTTGTTTCTCCATTTCTTCTCCTGCTCTAAGCCCTGTGTGTCACTGCCTTGCTTTGGGTCTGGCCTCATTCTCTTCATGCATTGGGTAAGACGGATTCTAGCATTGTCCTATTTGTTGTGTTCCTCTCTTCCTTCTTCAGAAAAGAGAAGCAATACCTTCCCCCTCCCCATCTATCTATCAAAAATAGCAGCAGGGCACTGATTGTCCTTACTCGGTTAATGAAGCCATCCCTTTACCTACAAATTGAGAGGGGATAGTACATATTTGACGGTTCAGGTTTATGTGACATACTCACTCCCACAGGCCAGGAAGCAGAATGCTGTTGCTATCTACTTCATCCAGGAATTTTAAAAATAGTTTTTTCCGTCTATTTCTATCTGCTGACCTTCTTCTAAATAGACCATCTGCCAAAAAAAAAAAAAAAATTCAATCTGTGGAATTTATTAGCCATATATATGGATAACACACTTACCAAAAGCTGCCTAGGAATTACCTGAAATAATTCTGGATTGCTTTTGATAAAGAATAACGACTTCATAGAATAACAGTTTTTTTGTTTTTTGCCACATCAGCAAAAATAGTAGTATGAACACTTAATTTTTTTGCCCTTATTGTTGGTGATGATGATGAAACTGGTGGTATTAACAGTACCAAAGTATGGGAAAAAAAATCACTTAAGGTGAATGTTTGAGAATTCTACCTTAATTCTTTTCTTTTTTTTTTTTTTGAGACGGAGTCTCACTCGGTCACCCAGGCTGGAGTGCAGTGGCGCGATCTGGGCTCACTGCAAGCTCTGCCTCCCAGGTTCACGCCATTCTCCTGCCTCAGCCTCCCGAGTAGCTGGGACTACAGGTGCCTGCCACCACGCCCGGCTAATTTTTGTATTTTTAGTAGAGACAGGGTTTCACCATGGTCTCGATCTCCTGACCTCGTGATCTGCCCACCTCAGCCTCCCAAAGTGCTGAGATTACAGGTGTGAGCCACCACGTTGGGCCCCTTAATTCTGTTTACATATTCATTTAACAAATATTTATTGAACACCTACCATCTGGCTGGGAATCATCAGTGATCAAGACAAATACAGCCCTTCCCTTACTTAAATGTCACTTTCTCAATGAAGCTTTGTGTGTCTGCTATACTGAAAACTACCACCCCTCTGCTGTGCTTTTACCCATCAGCATTCCCTATTCTCCTTTCCTGCCTTTTTATCTTTGTGGCAGTTACCATCATTTGATTGTGTTTTACTTATGTATTCTTATCTCTTTTGATGAGAACTTAAGCTCCCTTAGAACAGAGAATTTTATTTTATTCTGAGTTATATTGTCAGCATCTAGGACTATGCCTGGCATGAGGAAATAAATAACAATATTTGTTGAAGAATTGATGAGGTCCTGCCTGTGGTCTCCCTCTGTTTCTGTTGCCTATGGATGGACACTAAGCATGCTAACTAGATAGATGCTGACCTCCTTCTGAGAAACAAAGTAAAGCAGCCTAAAGTAACAGAGAGTGATGGGAAAGGGGCAAATTTAGATTAGATGGCCAGCAAGGCCACCTTGCTGATGAGGTGATATTTGGTCCTGGATGATGTGAGGGTATGGTCCAGGCTACTTCTTGGGGAGGAGACTTCAGAGCAAAGGGAAGAACAGATGAAAAGCTCAGAGGTGGAATTATCCCTGGCTGTAGTGAAGGAGCAGCAAGATGTTTAAGGAGGCTTGGAGGAGGGTGGGAGGCAGTGAGAGGAAAAGAGAGAAGACATAGCACAGGGGCCAGATCAAGCATGCTGTGGTTAAGATTGGGTTTTACTCTGAGTGAGATAAGTTATAAAGCGTTCTTGAGCAGAAAAGTGACATGACCTGACCCGCGTTTGCTGGGGCTATGTTTGTCAATCAAGGAAGAACAATAGTTGGAAGAAAGAACAATGGTCGGTGGCCACTGTGTGAGTCCAGGTGTGAGACAGAGGCTATGGATTCAATTTAATAGTGGTGCCAGCAGTGAAAGTAGATGCTGGGATTTTTTTTTTTTTTTTTTTTTTGAGACAGAGTCTCACTCTGTCGCCCAGGCTGGAGTGCAGTGGCATGATCTCGGTTCACTGTAACCGCCTCCTGTGTCCCGGCTCAAGCGATTCTCCTGCCTCAGCCTCCCAAGCAGCTGGGTTTAAGGAACAAACCACCATGCCTAGCTAATTTTTGTATTTTTAATAGAGATGGGGTTTCACCATGTTGGCCAGGCAGGTTTCGAACTCCTGACTTCAGGTGATCCACTTGCCTTGGCCTCCCAAAGTTGGGAATATTTTTAAAGCTTGAGCTGAAGAAATTTCCTAATAGATTGGATGCAGAGTGGTAAAGAGCCCACAAAGATGACTCCAAGGTTTAATTTGACTTTTAAAATTGAATTATTATATGAATTTACCAAAAAATTCATATCCCTTGAAACCAGTGAGTTCTGTTAACTCCCATTGTGTGGTTATACTTGAAAAACATCTTTAAGGAAATAAGTTATACTTTGTAATATTTGAAATATGAAAAGCCTTGCTAGAATGAGCATGTGAAATTATTGAAGAGATGAGTTACATTCTAGGATGTTACACCTTGAATAATTGATGACAAAATACTCAATCTTTAATATCTATGTACATCTGACAACTGCCCCATTTTTGATATTCTTGAATAGTTTGTTCTGCTCTGGAAAATATAGTTGCCATTTGTAGCACTGAGAGTTTTTGAATGGAGTGGCTGTTGACTGGGTGGGAGGAACAGGCAGTTTTGGGGGTAAGAAAAAATTTCAGAATTTTCTATAAGGGAAGAAATTAATCAGTTTCAAGATTTAGCAAAATAAAAGAATGAATATTTGTAGACTGTGACACTAGCACATTATTGGAGCCATAGTTATGTCACATGTATATCTATACAACTACATAGGCTATGTGTATAACTTCAATTGTGTATACAAGCATCCATGTTGAGATCTGGGCTCTAAATGTCCTTTAAAAACAAAATGTTGTATCTGATTTTTTTTTAGTGTCAGTAGAAATCTGAGTCTAATGATAAGCCAATTATCTTAAAAGTGTTTTAAGAGATCTCAGAATTCAAATTCCACTGTTCAAGTATCAAATTTCTTTTTAAGCATATTTAGGTTTGATAAAATAATTATATTCTTTTAGCAAAAATGGGAAAAAAGTCATAACATTTAAAATTATAGTCATCTCAAATATGAAACATTTTAAACTCTTCTAAATTCTTGACAAATCTGGCCAGGCACAGTGGCTCATGTCTGTAATCCCAGCACTTTGGGAGGCTGAGGCAGGTGGATCACTTGAGGTCAGGAGTTCGAGACCAGCCTGGCTAACATAGTGAAACCCTGTCTCTGCTAAAAATAGAAAAATCAGCCGGGTGTGGTGGCACATGCCTGTAATCTCAGCTACTTGGGAGGCTGAGGCACAAGAATTGCTTGAACCCAGGAGGTAGAAGTTGCAGTGAGCTGAGATTGTGCCACTGCACTCCAGCCTGGGCGACAGAGTGAGACTTCATCTCAAGAAAACAAAACAAAACAAAAATTATTGACAAATCTTCTCCTTGATAATAAATACATGCATTTAAAAATTATGTTTGATTCAATACCCTTTTGAATCAGTTGATGTTTTTTAGATAGCGTCTCTCTCAGTTGTCCAGCCTAGGCTGCAGTGGCACCATCACAGCTCATTACAGCCTAGACCTCCAGGGCTCAAGCAATCCTTCCACCTCAGCCTCCCAAGTAGTGAGTAGCTGGGACTGCAGGCATGCACCAGCATGACCAGCTAATTTTTGTAATTGTTATTGTTTGTAGAGATAAGTCTCACTCTGTTGCCTGGCTAGTCTCCAACTCCCGGGCTCAAGCGATCTTCTCACCTCAGCTTCCCAAAGTGCTGGGATTACAGGCATGAGCCGCCGCTCCCTTCTGAATCAATTTTTTAAACTCCATTCAGATACTAATTGATAGCTGTACTCTCTAGTTGCAGAAGTAGACCATTTGACATGATTCCTTAGGTAAATGAGAGCACTATTCTTTTTTTTTTTGAAATGGAGTCTTGCTCTGTCGCCCAGGCTGAAGTGCAGTGGCGCGATCTCGGCTCACTGCAAGCTCCGCCTCCCAGGTTCATGCCATTCTCCTGCCTCAGCCTCCCGAATAGCTGGGACTACAGGCACCCACCACCACGCCCGGCTAATTTTTTTTTTTTGTATTTTTAGTAGAGACGGGGTTTCTCCGTGTTAGCGGATGGTCTCGATCTCCTGACCTCGTGATCCACCCGAGAGCACTATTCTTAAGAAGTGGTTAGTCTAACAATACCTTACAGGCCAGTTAAGCCAGGTGAAAGGGTCCTCAAAAGGATAGCAGGACAGCGATGAAGGGAAGTCAAGTGTCTGTCTCTCTCGACCATTCTGCCTGCTTCCACAAAATATCTGGAAATGTCTTGCCCTTTGCCAAGTGTGCATAGGGATGACTAGTTCAGCAACTTGTGGCAAGTTGCCGGAAGATTATTTATGTTTGGCTGAAGTTTGTTACTCACAGTTACTCTTTTTGGTCTTATGTCCTATGTCTGATAAAATTCCCTTATCTAAGAGCAGTGATTTCGAGGCTCTTCCTTGTGTCTGATTTTGCTTTGAGGGTTGGATAATCCTATAGATTCCCATCTCTTCTTTACTCCCACACAGTTTTATTGTAACATCATGTTTGTTTTTCTAAATTTCCTGTGTTTTCTAAATTTGGAGCCTAAGAACTATAAACAATTAATACTCTATATGAGTATATCTTAGGATACTGTGGTTTCAACTAACAGCCACAATAACTTTAGGAAAATAAGTTGTCTTAAAACAGTAATCAGTAGGATTTCCTAAATACTGTTAAAAAGGAAATTAATTGATTTTGATTTATGAGAAAATTTTTAAGCTGTGTTAAAATTTTGTCTAAAAAGCACACACAATTAGGAGTGATGGCAAGTTACCTTGCTTTTAACTTTATTTTGGTGGTACCTTATTATAAACTAAATATATTAAAAATGCCAATGTGCTTGTAAAAGTAATTTTTATTGTAATATTACAGTGAACCTTTTGAGTTGAATTCTTCATCGCATAACCATAATTTCTACGTAAACTCCATGGAGAGTTAGGGAATGAAATGAGGCAGAAATTGGGCCACTAGGGTTTTAAGCTAAATTTCATTTCAGAGAAAGCCGAGACACTTTCATTTTTTCTTGTGCTAGTAATCAATCCAGAAAATGACAAGAAAAGCACTTCTTAGAGCTATCAAGAAATTAAACTTTTTCCTAGCCATTTTTCTTCTTTGTTCTCTTTCACACTGAAAATATCCAATTATAGAAGTGACCATGACAAAACTTGATAATGTTATGAGATCCTTGGGGTGTCATTTCACCAGCTGGAAACCTCTGTGGCCAGTGGCGCCTTTGCCTGAGTTTTGCTCTTGCCCACTGGGCCCTCTTGACCTGGCAGGCTGAGCTCAGCTCATGCTTCCAGCCTGGATCCCATATCTGCCAAGGGTGACTGGAGTGGTGAGGGTTGTGTGAGTGAGTGAGCATGGGGTCCGGCCACTGTGCGCAGCCAAGCATGCTGACTGCGGTGGGGTGGGCAGCTCCAGGCACCATCACGTGTGCCACCTCCCTGTGAGGCTGCTGCTGGACCAGGTGTACAGCAAGCAGCTTCCACAGCTGGCACTGGGGAATGTGGTGGCATTCAGAAGCTTGGAGAGACCAGAAACTGCAGAACCCCAAAGAGGGTGTCACAGCCCTGTCTTGGGAGCTAAGTCTGGGCTCCCTGAAGGGCCACTGCCCTTCTCTCCTTGTTGCCTGCAATGTGGCAAGCAAGGGGGTTGTTTCAGCCCTTTTTGTGTTACAGCTCTTTCAGCCCTGCCATTCAGCAGAACCTGAGTTCTTGTCCTGCAGCCAGGAAGAATGAAGTATGCAAACAAGTGGAGAGTGAGCAAGGCAAAGAGGAGCTTTATTGAGTTATAAAACAGCTCAGAGGAGACCCACAGCGGGTAGCTCCTTTCCTCAGGCAGGGTGTCCTGACGATTGTTCAGCTGTCAGCAGAGAGGTGACCCTGGAGTGGTTAGCTCCTCTCCATAGGTCCATTTTTCCATTGTCTTCTCACCTCTCAGGAGAGAGAAAACCCTGGTGGGTAGCTCCTGTCCACAGCTGGTCATTCCATCATCTTCTCAGCTCTCAGCAGAGAGGAGACCCTGGTGTGGGTAGCTCCTCTCCACAGCTGGTGGTCCTGTCATCTCTTTTCAGCTCTCAGCAGAGGAGACCCTGGCATGCATAGCTCCTTTCCACAGCTGATCATCTTGTGATCTCTTTTTAGTTCTCAGCGGAGAGGAGACCCTGGCATGCATAGCTCCTTTCCACAGCTGATCATCTTGTGATCTCTTTTTAGTTCTCAGCGGAGAGGAGACCCTGGGGGTAGGTAGCTCCTTTCTGCAGCTGGTGGTCATGTCATCTCTTTTTGAATCTGGCTGAGTTCTGGGGTTTTTATGGACTTCAAAGGAGAGGAAGTGTATGCTGATTGGTTCATGTAAGGCCATGGGCAGGCCCAGAAAAAACATAAGTTCCCACTCTGCAGAACTGGTAGCCTTGCCCCCAGGCTTCAGGCCTTTCCCCACTTGAAGGTGGGGCTTCACCAGGCACCTGTGTCTTTCCACCCAGGAGCCTATCTGCCTCCTGCCGCTGTTCATGATGCCAAGACTGTTTGTGCTGAGTGGTGCCAGCAGGCCAGCTCTGAGCTGCCCTTGGCCTCCATCCCATGCTCCTCGGTGCCCAAAGTCTGGAGGAGTCCAAGGCAGCAGGGGGCTGGTGTGTCAGTGCTGCCCCAAGAGTCCACATACCTAGCCAGGTTGTGACAGCACTCAGGCTCAGCCTCCACTTTGCTCTGAGATTGGAGTGGGCGCTTGGAGTGGGGAAAGGCCAGGCAGAAGGAGCAGGCACCCTCAAGTGCTTGGAGTAGGAAGAGGCCAGGCAGTGGAAGGGGAGGGCTTCCAGGGCTCCTGAGAGTGCAGAGATGCTCAGATTTACAGCCACAGATTGGGCAGCTATAGGTGTGCCCGGGAAGGTGGGGCTCCTGCCTACTTCCAGCCCCCAAGAGCACAGGCATGCCCAGGTCTGCAGCCACAGCTGGGTGCCACAGCTGCACCTGGGGAGTGCAAGCCTCCTGCCCTGCCAACTCAGAAGGGGGTGGAGCTTCCGCCTGTTCCTGGCTTTTGCTGACTCCATGGTGGCAGCCCCAGCCAGTCCTCTCCCACTGCATCCAGCATCATGGCAGCAGCCACTCCAGATGGGCTGCCACTGGCATCAATAAGATGTTTACTAAAATGTCTGTAAAGACAGCCACTCACAACTTTATATTCATCTACAGGAACCCTCAAATAAATTTAATCCCCATTTGGGATTATCCCTCAAATGTAGCTCTGAGTACTTATTAGTTATTATTCTGGCATCCCTACATCTAATAAGATATAGAGTAGAGTCCACACGGTCTCCAGGAACCAGCCAGCCTGTAAATGAGTGAAGTCTTCTGGTGATATATCAGCACCATGATAAATGACCCCACCCAAGGTGATGTCAAAATATTAACAATAGTGAGTGGGACAGACCATGGCAACAGGAACAGCTTCTGCCCTTTCCTTATGAGGCAGCTACTAGTCAGCTCCAGCTAATTGTGACTGTATCGGAATGGTGGCCTAGAACTGCTAGAACTGTTAAGTAAAAAATCTCATTTTAACGGAAATATTCTGATTTTTCAATGTTGTTAATTGATTTAAATTTTAAAAGACTGTATGTGGGCTAAAAGGTTTCATTAAGTTTGAAGGAAAAGCCCAACTAGATAGAATCTTGTGGTAATTCTAGGAAGTGTGTGGAAGATGGAGGGAAGAAGGGCAAGAGTGGAAACAAGAAGATAGTTTCAGACTGTCCAGATGGATTATAATGGTGGTGAGTACTGGAGCAGTAGAAAGCATTCTGGAGACAGAAAAAATGAAGAATAAAGAGTGGGCTAGCGACTTCCAGGGGATAGAACAGGTAGGACCCAGAAGCCAATTGTATATGGATAAGAACTTATAGAAGAATGGAAGTTTCAAGTTTCTCTAGGGTCCCAGAAAAAAGAAACTGCTAGGGCTCAGGTGGAATGTGCATATTTTTAACAGTAATCTGAAATCCAATTATCTGCCTTCCGCAAGTGCAGACACCACTCCTGCACACACAGAATAATTATACTACCTATGGGCTCACTTTTTATTTTTCAATCAGAGGATGCGCTGTTACCATTGCTACATTTACTTGAAAGGTCACAGCTTCAGTGGTTTAGACACTGGAAAACAAAGATGAAAATAGAATGCCAGAGTGATTTTGTAAAACAGATTGAAGAAAAGCTAACGGAGGTCAGACTGCAGTCACTGGCAGGATAGAAGACTGAGAGAGACAAAGTCATAAACTAAAAACTCTTATGTAGACTGTCACGCTAGAAAAATGGGAAAGCGGAGATACAGGGGTGAGTCTTCCCTTTCTGAGTTAGCTTGATACTGAAAATTGAACAACAGACGGCTCTCCATTGAACTCCCTGTAGGGGGAAGATTCTGTCTGTTGCTTAAAGACAATGTTTAAATGACCTTTAAAATCCTGGGAGTATCTGTCATCTCTAGTCAAAGACAAGAATAAGAAGAGTTGGCAGGGGCAAATGATAGAACAGGGAATGAAAAGCAACAGCCATTTCCATTCAATAGTATTCATTGGAAACTGTCAGATACAAGAAAAGGCCCTAATGATCCAATATTGATTAAAACACAGTCCAAACTCTCAAGGCAGATACGCATTTAAGTATCTAATAGCAATGAAATAGAACAAATGTTGTATTAGCACTCTTAGAGACGGTGAGCTTCAGAGTCCAAAGAAGAAATAGGGAGATCCAAGTGTCCATGTCCAGTTGTTGGAAAGAAGGGCCTGGTTTCCAAAAGAGATGTCAAGGCTCAACACAATCGCTTAGAATATGGTTTAGGAGTCAATTCTAGCAAACATTAGAGATGACTGGTATTTCTCAAAGAGCAAATGTAGAGTACAAAGAATGGTGTGCCAAGGGTAGATCCCAGACAATTCTCAAAGTCTGGTAGACAGGGGTTTACTAGGTTCACATAGGATAGGCAATGCCTTTGCCATTCTTCACCTGTACATTGAGGGGAATTTAAGCAATTGGGGTCATAAACACTCAAAAGGGGAGAAGACCAATGTAGATTTGGGGATGATTAAGTTAAATGTAACATTGATGAAAAAAAAACTAAAAACTCTGCTCTGCAATTAATATGTGGGATGAGAAGCAGTTTGACATTCAACATAATTGTATATGTTGTACGGAATCCCCTCCATTTAGCTATCTCATCTTGTAGGTTTAAATTCTGTCTCAACTCCTTCATGAAGCCTTAGAAAATCCAGTAAACAGATTGTTAATTTTTGCACTGCTGAGTGCAGGAGCAGTTATGTCTGTCCCTTTCTTGATACTTACCATTTTATCATCTTGCCTTATCAGCTTGTGCGTATATGCCTGATTGCTAAGGTGATGGTTATATGTGGGCACTCAAACTGGAACACTTTGGAGAGTGAAACTTGGGAAGACAGAGTGCTACTGGGGCTATGAACAGTTACTGAGGACAACAGGCATAAATAGACACTGCCCTGAGCAACCTAGGCTGTGTGATCACTGAACTTATTACCATACCTGGGTCATATGGTTCTTCTATCGTCTCAAGGCCTTGCACAGAGCAGCACTTAATGACAACATTAGATGCTAATCAAAGGACCATGGATGGCACATGACCCCAAACTCTTTATTTGACAGATGAATAAACTGAGGTCCAGGGAGGTTAAGTGACTTGCCTGTGGCTGCCCAGCTAGTTCTTACCTTGAAGGTTTGTTATCTTCATGCTTAACCTTGTTTTCTTATGGATACCCTAGACAGATAGCTTTTCTCAGATATTCCCCTATGTTTATGGCCTGGTGGATTAATAATGTTTTCTCGATTCTGGTCAGATTCTGATGTGTAACTTTTGCATGATCTGAATGTTTCTGTTGTATCCTTCCAATTCATGTGTTGAACCCTAATAAGTAATGTGATAGGAAGTGAGGTTTTAGGAAGTGATTGGGTCATGAGGGTGCTCA